>NW_027307786.1:900000-1105000 GCF_047496885.1 Scyliorhinus torazame
TGGCCACACAGAGATGGGAATGTTGACCATGAGCTGCTGGGGTTAGACAGAGCACATCCTGGCCACACAGAGATGCGAACGTTGACCAGGAGCTGCAGGGGTTATACAGAGCACACCCTGGCCACACAGAGATGGGAATGTTGACCAGGAGCAGGATTTATACAGAGCACACCCTGGCCACAAACAGATGGGAATGTTGACCAGGAGATGCAGGGGTTATGCAGAGCACATCCTGG
This sequence comes from Scyliorhinus torazame, assembly GCF_047496885.1. Taxonomy (NCBI): domain Eukaryota; kingdom Metazoa; phylum Chordata; class Chondrichthyes; order Carcharhiniformes; family Scyliorhinidae; genus Scyliorhinus; species Scyliorhinus torazame. The sequence goes on from NW_027307786.1 coordinate 900,237, forward strand.
CCACACAGAGATGGGAATGTTGACCATGAGCTGCTGGGGTTAGACAGAGCACACCCTGGCCACACAGAGAAGGGAATGTTGACCAGGAGCAGGGGTTATACAGAGCACACCCTGGCCACACAGAGATGGGAATGTTGACCAGGAGCTTCTGGGGTTATACAGAGCACACCCTGGCCACACAGAGATGGGAATGTTGACCAGGAGCAGGGTTTATACAGAGCACACCCTGGCCACACAGAGATGGGAATGTTGACCAGGAGCTTCTGGGGTTATACAGATCACACCCTGGCCACACAGATGGGAATGTTGACCAGTAGCTGCAGGGGTTATACAGAGCACACCCTGGCCACACAGAATTGGGAATGTTGACCAGGAGCTGCAGGGGTTATACAGAGCACACCCTGGCCACACAGAGATGGGAATGTTGACCAGCAGCTGCATGGCTTATGCAGAGCACATCCTGGCCACACAGAGATGGGACTGTTGACCGTGAGCTGCAGGGGTTACACAGAGCACACCCTGGCCACACAGAGATGGGAATGTTGACCAGGAGCTGCAGGGGTTATACAGAGCATACCCTGGCCACACAGAGATGGGAATGTTGACCAGGAGCTGCAGGGGTTATACAGAGCACACCCAGGCCACACACAGATGGGAATGTTGACCATGAGCTGCAGGGGTTATACAGAGCGCATCCTGGCCACACAGAGATGGGAATGTTGACCAGGAGCAGGGGTTATGCAGAGCACATCCTGGCCACATAGAGATGGGAATGTTGACCAGAAGCTGCAGGGGTTATACAGAGCACACCCTGGACACACAGAGATGGGAATGTTGACCAGGAGATGCAGGGGTTATACAGAGCACACCCTGGGCACGCGAAGAGATGGGAATGTTGACCAGGAGCTGCTGGGGTTATACAGAGCACACCCTGGCCACACACAGATGGGAATGTTGACCAGGAGCTGCTGGGGTTATACAGAGCACACCCTGGCCACACACAGATGGGAATGTTGACCAGGAGCTGCTGGGGTTATACAGAGCACACCCTGGCCACACAGAGATGGGAATGTTGACCAGGAGCATGGGTATACAGAGCACACCCTCGCCACACAGATGGGAATGTTGACCAGTAGCTGCAGTGGTTATACAGAGCACACCCTGGCCACGCAGAATTGGGAATGTTGACGAGGAGCTGCAGGGGTTATACAGAGCACACCCTGGCCACACGGAGATGGGAATGTTGACCAGGAGCTGCAGGGGTTATACAGAGCACACCCTGGCCAGACACAGATGGGAATGTTGACCAGGAGCTGCTGGGGTTAGACAGAGCACACCCTGGCCACACACAGATGGGAATGTTGACCAGGAGCTGCAGGGGTTATACAGAGCACACCCTGGCCAGACACAGATGGGAATGTTGACCAGGAGCTGCTGGGGTTAGACAGAGCACACCCTGGCCACACAGAGATGGGAATGTTGACCAGGAGCTGCAGGGGTTATACAGAGCACACCCTGGACACACAGAGATTGGAATGTTGACCAGGAGCTGCATGTGTTATGCAGAGCACATCCTGGCCACACAGAGATGGGACTGTTGACCGTGAGCTGCAGGGGTTATACAGAGCACACCCTGGCCACACAGAGATGGGAATGTTGACCAGGAGCTGCAGGGGTTATACAGAGCACACCCTGGCCACACAGAGATGGGAATGTTGACCAGGAGCTGCAGGGGTTATACAGAGCACACCCTGGCCACACACAGATGGGAATGTTGACCAGGAGATGCAGGGGTTATACAGAGCACACCCTGGCCACACACAGATGGGAATGTTGACCAGGAGATGCAGGGGTTATACAGAGCACAACCTGGCCACACAGAGATGGGAATGTTGACCAGGAACAGGGGTTATGCAGAACACATCCTGGCCACACAGAGATGGGAATGTTGACCAGGAGCTGCAGGGGCTATACAGAGCACACCCTGGCCACACAGAGATGGGAATGTTGACCAGGAGCTGCAGGGGTTATACAGAGCACAACCTGGCCACACAGAGATGGGAATGTTGACCAGGAACAGGGGTTATGCAGAACACATCCTGGCCACACAGAGATGGGAATGTTGACCAGGAGCTGCAGGGGCTATACAGAGCACACCCTGGCCACACAGAGATGGCAATGTTGACCATGAGCTGCAGGGGTTATACAGAGCACACCCTGGCCACACAGAGATGGGAATGTTGACCAGGAGCAGGGGTTATGCAGAGCACACCCTGGCCACACAGAGATGGGAATGTTGGCCAGGAGCTGCAGCGGTTATACAGAGCACATCGTGGCCACACAGAGATGCGAATGTTGACCAGGAGATGCAGGGGTTATACAGAGCACACCCTGGCCACACACAGATGGGAATGTTGACCAGGCGCTGCAGGGGTTATACAGAGCACACCCTGGCCACACAGAGAAGGGAATGTTGACCAGGAGCAGGGTTTATACAGAGCACACCCTGGCCACACACAGATGGGAATGTTGACCAGGGGCTGCAGGGGTTATACAGAGCACATCGTGGCCACACAGAGATGGGAATGTTGACCAGGAGATGCAGGGGTTATGCAGAGAACATCCTGGCCACACAGAGATGGGAATGTTGACCATGAGCTGCTGGAGTTAGACAGAGCACATCCTGGCCACACGGAGATGCGAATGTTGACCAGGAGCTGCAGGGGTTATACAGAGCATACCCTGGCCACACACAGATGGGAATGTTGACCAGGAGCTGCTGGGGTTAGACAGAGCACAGCCTGGCCACACAGTATGGGAATGTTGACCAGGAGCAGGGGTATTCAGAGCACACCCTGGCCACACAGAGATGGGAATGTTGACCAGGATCTGCTGGGGTTATACAGAGCACACCCTGGCCACACACAGACGGGAATGTTGACCAGGAGCTGCTGGGGTTAGACAGAGCACACCCTGGCCACACAGAGATGGGAATGTTGACCAGGAGCAGGGGTATACAGAGCACACCGTGGCCACACAGATGGGAATGTTGACCAGTAGCTGCAGGGGTTATACAGAGCACACCCTGGCCACACAGAGATGGGAATGTTGACCAGGAGATGCAGGGGTTATACAGAGCACACCCTGGCCACACAGAGAAGGGAATGTTGACCAGGAGCAGGGGTATACAGTGCACACCCTGGCCACACAGATGGGAATGTTGTCCAGTAGCTGCTGTGGTGATACAGAGCACACCCTGGCCACACAGAGATGGGAATGTTGACCAGGAGCTGCAGGGGTTATACAGAGCACACTCTGACCTCTGTGCTGTATATAGTTAATCATTTCCTTCTCAATAATCCCAGGGAGCAGGAGTCAGGCAGTGTGGCCTCGGGAGCCCCCTTTTAAAAAGCTGTTTCAGTGACCTCTGTGCCTGTATGTCGTTCGCATTTACTGCACAATAATCCCTGGGAGCAGGGGACAGGCAGTGTGGTCCGGGAGCCCCCAATTAAAAAGCTGTTTCACAGACCTCTGTGCTGTATATAGTTATCCATTTACTGCTCAATAATCCCTGGGAGCAGTGGACAGGCAGTGTGGCCTCGGGAACCCCCAATTAAAAAGCTGTGTCAGAGAACTCTGTGCCTGTATATAGTTAACCTTTTACTGCTCAATCATCCCTGGGAGCAGGGGTCAGGCAGTGTGGCCTCGGGAGCCCCCAATTAAAAAGCTGTTTCAGAGACCTCTGTGCTGTTTTTCGTTAACCATTTACTGCTCAATAATCCCTGGGAGCAGGGGACAGGCAGTGTGGCCTCGGGAGCCCCCAGTTAAAAAGCTGTTTCAGAGATCTCTGTGCTGTATATAGTTAACCATTTACTTCTCAACAATCCCTCTGAACAGGGGACTATCAGTGTTGTCCGGTCGCCCCCAATTAAAAATATCTTTCAGGGAACGCTGTGCCGATATAGAGTTAACCATTTCCTTCTCAATAATCCCAGGGAGCAGGGGACAGGCAGTGTGGCCTCGGGAACACCCAATTTAAAAGCTGATTCAGAGACCTCTGTGCTGTATACAGTTAACCATTTACTTCTCAATAATCCCTGGGAGCAGGGGACAGGCAGTGTGGCCACGGGAGCCCCCAATTAAAAAGCTGTTTCAGAGACCTCTGTGCTGTATATAGTTAACCATTTACTGCTCAATAATCCCTGGGAGCAGGGGACAGGCAGTGTGGCCTCGGTAGCCCCCTATTTAAAAGCTGTTTCAGAGACCTCTGTGCTGTACATAGTTAACCATGTACTGCTCAATAATCCCTGGGAGCAGGGGACAGGCAGTGTGGCCTCGGGAGCCGCCAATTAAAAAGCTGTTTCAGTGACCTCTGTGCTGTTTTTCGTTAACCATTTACTGCTCAATAATCCCTGGGAGCAGGGGACAGGCAGTGTGGCCTCGGGAGCCCCCAATTAAAAAGCTGTTTCAGAGACCTCTGTGCTGTATACAGTTAACCATTTACTACTCAATAATCCCTGGGGGCACGGGACAGGCAGTGTGGTCGGGAGCTCCCAATTAAAAAGCTCTTTCAGAGACCTCTGTTACGGTGTATAGTTAACCATTTACTTCCTGTCAATTATCCCTGGGAGCAGGGGTCAGGCAGTGTTATCCTCGAAAGCCTCCAATTAAAAACTGTTTCAGAGACCTCTGTGCCTGTATATAGTTAACTATTTACTGCTCAATAATCCCTGGGAGCAGGGGACAGGCAGTGTTGCTCCGGGAACCCACGATTAAAAAGCTGTTTCAGAGACCTCTGTGCTGTGTATAGTTAACCATTTACTTCTCAATAATCGCTGTGAACAGGGGACTATCAGTGTGGTCCGGTAGCCCCCAATTAAAAAGCTATTTCAGTGACCTCTGTGCTGTTTTTCATTAACCATTTCCTTCTCAATAATCCCAGGGAGCAGGGGTCAGGCAGTGTGGCCTCGGGAACATCCAATTAAAAAGCTGTTTCAGAGACCTCTGTTACTGTGTATAGTTAACCATTTACTTCCTCTCAATTATCCCTGGGAGCAGGGAGCAGGCAGTGTGGTCTGGGAGCCCCCAATTAAAAAGCCGTTTCAGAGACCTCTTTGCTGAATATAGTTAACCATTTACTGCTCAATAATCCCTGGGAGCAGGGGACAGGCAGTGCGGCCACGGGAGCCCCCAATTAAAAAGCTGTATCAGAGATCTCTGTGCTGTATATAGTGAACCATTTACTGCTCAATAATCCGTGGAGCAGGGGGCAGGCAGTGTGGCCACAGGAGCCCCCAATTAAAAAGCTGTTTCAGTGACCTCTGTGCTGTACAAGGTTAACCATTTACTTCTCAATAATCCCTGGGAGCAGGGGACAGTCAGTGTGGCTCCGGGAGCCCCCAATTAAAAATCTGTTTCAGTGACCTCTGTGCTGTATAGAGTTAACCATTTACTGCTCAATAATCCCTGGAGCAGGGGACAGGCAGTGTGGCTCCGGGAGCCCCCAATTAAAAAGCTGTTTCAGAGACCTCTGTGCTGTATATAGTTAACCATTTACTGTTCAATAATCACTGGGAGCAGGAGGCAGGCAGTGTGGCTCCGGGAGAACCCAATTAAAAAGCTGTTTCAGTGACCTCTGTGCTGTGTATAGTTAACCATTTACTGCTCAATAATCCCTGTGAGCAGGGGGCAGGCAGTGTGGCCTCGGGAGCACCCAATTAAAAAGCTGTTTCAGAGACCTCTGTGCTGTATATAGTTAACCATTTACTGCTCAATAATCCCTGGTGGCAGGGGACAGGCAGTGTGGCCTCGGGATCTCCCCAGTTAAAAATCTGCTTCAGTGACCTCTGTGCTGTATATAGTTAACCATTTACTGCTCAATATTCCCTGGGAGTGACGAATGTGATATAAAATAGTTACTTTAGAGATATTAGTTACTGTAATGTAGAGATAGGCCAGTCTCATTCTGGTGAGTTCACAGACAAAGGATTTCAGACTGCATGGCAAAGCAAGGAGCAGGTGTGTCCACCAAAGGAGGAGAAAAGGATGCTGGGTAATAGGGGCCAGAGGAAATGAATGGAAGTGAGCCAATCAGAATGTATGGCCAGGTCAGGAGGGGTATAGGATGACCTACGGGAATCGTGTATGTGAAACTTGATACCATTTGAATTTATTTGCAGAAATCCCTTTGTCTCTTTGTTCATTCGCTTTCCGGGGTGTAGGAGACTGGATGTGTCCTATGGTTCTGTGAAATGAATCAGGCTTGCAAGCCAAATAAAATAACTAATGCTGTACCTGCAAATCCATCTCGACTTTTATTGAGGCCAGACTGACGGGTAAAGAAATTTGTATTTTGTCATTTGGTGCCGGAAACCCGGGATTTCTCAAGACGGTTCTGACCAACCGCGAAATCAGAATTAGACTGGTTATGAACAGGGAGAGTTGGAAGAAGGGGCCCACAATGTATAGCTGGAAAATGACCGCGCATTGCTTTTTCCCCTCTTCTTATCGTCTGATTAGTCTGGTCACTCGCGGTTGGTACGGAGAGATCGTCTCGACAAAATAATATGTCAGTCTGGGGATTAGAAAATTAAACTGATGGGATGTCATAATTGATAGTTCAGTTTTGGGTTAATTGTGTTGTTGATTACTGATGTGACTTCAGCAGATGAGGGTTCAGTTAAATAAGTGTTTTTAAATCTGAAGATGGTTCAACTCCATGTGTGAATTATGATTCGGCTTGGGTTAGGTTTTGGGTTGATGGGACATCTAAAACGATGATTCAATTCCATGTAAGTGTTTTTAAGGCTGATGGGACTTCAGTAGATGAAGGTTCAGTTAAGTAAGTGTTCTTAAGGCTGATGGGACTTCAGTAGATGAAGGTTCAGTTCAGTGTTTTTAAATCTGAAGATGATTCAATTCCATGTGTGAGTGTTTTAAATCTATAATTGATTAAGCTAAAATTGTATTCTTGGACTGTGGTGGCGAAAAACGCAGTTCTGAGGACTAGTTGAGATTGTGGGGAATTTCTTGGATAAATTTCAAGACAAAGAACATCCATAGAGCTGGATGCTGCATGTTGGTTGAAGCAGAAGTCTCTCAAAGGGTTAACAGCAGCAGCCAAAGTTAAAGACGACAGACAGTGCTTCTCACTCACCGCCTTGAGATAACAGCAGCAGCCTGTAGTGTAATCGGATACCTTTCCTTTGAGTCAGTGAACTCCAGCAAAGTTATGTTTTGAATTAGTTAAAGGAAACCAGTGGGTTTCTCCACCTCTTGGATAAAAGTTATTATTTTCGAAAGCAATTGATTGAAATTGCCAGAATCTTAAGTTTTACTTACTTGAAATAATGTTTATCTCATTTTATTTGTGAATTAACAGAAACTTAAAGAAACTCACTGACACCATTTTAAAAAGTGTAAATCTGGAGATGACAGTTGACTTTGCCCCGATATACATCACCGCAGCTAACTGCTCCCTCATTGATAGCAGCCAACATTTTTGAGAATGTAAGAAAAACTTGTGAAAAGAAAAATTGTTAAGATAAAGAATTAATTAAGTTGCAAATGTTATACAAGTTTGTGTTAAGCAAATCGTAAATTTAGTTCTGAGTTGAGATCAGAGCTAAGCTTGCAAGTTGCAGTAATTCAATTTGAATTTTCAAACATTTTAAGTTTTAAAAGAACACTGTTAGAACCTTTTCAATCATTTTGCCAAGGAGCAAAAAATTGCCATTGGTTATAGATAAGCAAATAAAAATATATATATATAATTAAAAAAAAGAAAGAGCCAAAGTATGAAAGCTAAAGAGTTAATTAGATTATGGAGACAATATTGTCACGAGGAAAGAGATAGGATCATGTTATCAAGTAGGCAGGACAATGCCCTTAAAATGGGAATTCCAATTAGTGAACAGGGTAACAAAAAAACATTACAGGTCTTGAAAAAGGAATGTGCATTCAAAAAACGCGCAAGTAGAGACAGGAAAGGCTCGGGTCAAACAAAAGATGGGCTACATAGTTCAATGGCTGGCCTTGAATTGACAGAAAATGACCAATTCGATAATTTGAAAATGTCAGGATAGTAAGGAGGGCTGTTGTCGGCTGCAAAGAGACATAGATAGGATGCAGAGCTGGGCTGAGAAGTGGCAGATGGAGTTTAAACCTGAAAAATGTGAGGTTGTCCATTTTGGAAGGACAAATATGAATGCGGAATACAGGGTTAACGGTAGAGTTCTTGGCAATGTGGAGGAGCAGAGAGATCTTGGGGTCTATGTTCATACATCTTTGAAAGTTGCCACTCAAGTGGATAGAGCTGTGAAGAAGGCCTATGGTGTGCTCGCGTTCATTAACAGAGGGATTGAATTTAAGAGCCGTGAGGTGACGATGCAGCTGTACAAAACTTTGGTAAGGCCACATTTGGAGTACTGTGTACAGTTCTGGTCACCTCATTTTAGGAAGGATGTGGAAGCTTTGGAAAAGGTGCAAAGGAGATTTACCAGGATGTTACCTGGAATGGAGAGTAGGTCTTACATAGATTACATAGAACATACAGTGCAGAAGGAGGCCATTCGGCCCATCGAGTCTGCACCGACCCACATTAATCCCTCACTTCCACCTTTTCCCCGCAACCCAATAACCCCTCCCAACCCTTATGGACACTACGGGTAATTTAGCATGGCCAATCCACCTAACCTGCACGTCTTTGGACTGTGGGAGGAAACCGGAGCACCCGGAGAAAACCCACGCACACACGGGGAGAACGTGCAAACTCCACACAGACAGTGACCCAGCGGGGAATCGAACCTGGGGCCCTGGCGCTGTGAAGCCACAGTGCTAATCACTTGTGCTACCGTGCTGCCGTCTTACGAGGAAAGGTTGAGGGTGCTCGGCCTTTTCTCATTAGAACGGAGAAGGATGAGGGGCGACTTGATAGAGGTTTAAAAGATGATCAGGGAACAGATAGAGTAGACAGTCAGAGACTTTTTCCCCGGGTGGAACAAACCATTACAAGGGGACATAAATTTAAGGTGAAAGGTGGAAGATACAGGAGGGATATCAGAGGTAGGTTCTTTACCCAGAGAGTAGTGGGGGCATGGAATGCACTGCCTGTGGAAGTAGTTGAGTCGGAAACATTAGGGACCTTCAAGCAGCTATTGGATAGGTACATGGATTACGGTAAAATTATATAGTGTAGATTTATTAGTTCTTAAGGGCAGCACGGTAGCATTGTGGATAGCACAATTGCTTCACAGCTCCAGGGTCCCAGGTTCGAATCCGGCTTGGGTCATTCTCTGTGCGGAGTCTGCACGTCCTCCCCGTGTCTGCGTGGGTTTCCTCCGGGTGCTCCGATTTCCTCCCACAGTCCAAAGATGTGCAGGGTAGGTGGATTGGCCATGATAAATTGCCCTTAGTGTCCAAAATTGCCCTTGGTGTTGGGTGGAGGTGTTGAGTTTGGGTGGAGTGCTCTTTCCAAGAGCCGGTGCAGACTCAGGGGGCCGAATGGCCTCCTTCTGCACTGTAAATTCAATGATAATCGATGATTAATCTAGGACAAAGGTTCGGCACAACATCGTGGGCCGAAGGGCCTGTTCTGTGCTGTATTTTCTCTGTTCTATGCTCTATGTCAGCAAAGGATTTCGACTGCACCTGTAGCATTGTCTGCACTAATTCCAGAACCACCAGAGTAGAATAATTTATATCCAGTCACTGCTCCCCAGATCCCAATCATGCCAGTCACTCCAGCCCTTTTGGTTGATAGCGTGGGTCCCGATTTACCATCTTCACGATCAGTGGGGGAGGAGGAGCTCTGTTCCACAAGCCCAGTTAGCTCTAGGACCCGATCTCGGACAGTGAGAGAAGGGCTTGATCCTAACCAGAAACAATTAAGCATACCACTTAAATCCCTTCAGACCAAGGGGAAACAGCAAATTGAGAACAAAGGGAGATGCCAGGATTGAAAGAGAAAGAACTCCCTCTAGTGACAGGGAGGGACGTCGAAGTCTTGGAAGAACCAGAGGAAATAGCTAGAGTGCCCCCTGGTGAGACTCGGAGACAGTTGCCGATTAGGAAGATACCAATCACCTGAATTATGCTAGCCACGCCGCACTTCAGCAAGCCCATGCGTTAGACGACGATAGACGGACACAAATCCTGAATGCGTTGAATAGCACATTTCAAAAGCCCATAAATCTTTCTGCTATCTTAGACCTCAAACCTAAAAAGACTGAAGAGCCAGAGGAATTTCTGGAACGTTTTAATGAAATCTACCGTGGGCAGTCAGGCGACCTGCCATATCAAAATGGTCAGAATTCCCCTCAATATTGTGCTATGTTAATGCATTGCCTACCACCTTCCGTGGCTACTGCTGTGAAATGTAACAACATGAATTGGACAGAGAACGACCCTTCCCAGATGGCAAGGGCAGTCAGATTTTATTGGAAGGAGGGTGTAGGCCAGGAAGGAAGCTCAGTTACAAAGATTAAGACTGAGTATGTATTGAAAAAGAATGATCTGCGACCCCAACAAGCGGCAGAAATGGTAGCTTACCAGCTGGAGCCCCAATATTGTGACTTTGGGTGGGTGGATCAGCGAGGGGGAGGATATCAAACCCACCCAAAGGGACCCTCAGTTCCTTTTTATGGCCCACTGTATGCACCAACAGCTTTACAACCGCCACCCCCTCTGAGGGGCCATTGGTCTACTGGGAGAAGAGGACGGGGCAGATATAGAGGGAGCAATGCATGTTTTAATTGCGGCCGTGCAGATCACTGGCAACAGGAATGCCCCTTTAAAAGACAGGCAGCAGAAGGAGGGGGTACCCACCAAGGGGAGGACAGACGAGATACACTGACTTCTCCTAGGCAAACCCTTTCCCAACACAGGATTGACTAGCTAATTTAGTCATAAGGACTCTCCAATCGGACAGGGAACCTATTATCTCTCTGCAGATAGGAGATTAACATCACTCATTTGTAATCGACACTGGAGCAGCCATGTCTTCTGTGCAATCAGAACTTCGACTACCACTATCCGACCACACGCAGCAATTGTCGGGGTTCCAAGGACAGGTGCGTGAGTATCTTATTTCTGAACCTGTGACAGTCACTTACGAGAATAAGTCTGCAGATCATCAGTTTGTAGTGACTACTGGATTGGACTGTAACTTGTTGGCCCGAGATTTACTGTGTATTTTCCAGCTACAGCTAGAGTGCGGAGATGAGGGGGTAATGGTTAAATCATGGAGGATGAGACAACAGTGCTATATTTCTATCACCCCCCAGTGGTGGACGTTAGACGTTGAACAGTCACTGCATCACGTTACCCTGGCCTATGACAGAACCGGACAAAACAGGGAGTTGGAGGACAAATACCGGCCATTAATTGGGACCGAATGGCCAGTCAAAGTTACAGCCACAGTCACGGGAAAAGAAGGTACAGCCGATTTTGTTACAATACCACCACATTTATGGCCACAGTCAGCTTCGGTAAGCCCTCATATTACACGTCAGGCCCACGACCAGTACCATGCCAGGGATCTGGGGCCTATGGTAAGGAGGGCAGTGGATCATTCGGATCCAACAGAGTACGCACTTCAAGTCACGCCAGACGTCACTGCCATAAAATATTTTGAGGTCCCTGAAACGATTAACACTCGACTGCAGCCCCGTCTATGGACAAATTAATGCGAGAGCTGTTGCAACAGGGTACTTTGGTCCCTTACCAATCAGAATGTAACACCCCCATACTTGCTGTGCCTAAACCAGCCAAGCCAGACCAGTACCGATTAGTACAGGATTTACGTTCAATCAATGCCATCGCACAGCCGTTACATGCTCTCACTCTCCAACAGGATATTACGGTGTATAGCTCCCACTCGGTAATCGCACTACTGAGGCAACTGCAGACTCAGCATCTTACCGCAGCTCGTCAGAATAGGTATGAGATATACCTTTTGAACAATCCACGTCTGACATTTAAATACTGTACCACTATCAATCCAGCCTGTTTTCTTAGTGGTCCCCCTGTCCATGAAGACGCACCTGGCCACGACTTTTTAGCCTTGATTCAGGAAACTACCACAATAAGGGACGATTTGAGTGATATTTCGTCAGAACAACCTGACATGATTATGTGTGGTCAAATATCCCACCGGGGTTTAGTTAATGACTTAGTGCAGGCCCTCCTTATGCCCGCGCAGATTTCCGTTATTAAATGTGCTGCCCACACGAATGGTACAACCCCAGTTGACGTTGGTAATGAACGAGCAGATTGTGCAGCGCGGACAGCCGCGCAAATTCAGCAAGTGATGGTGCCTAAAATGTTAAGTCAGACTAAACGATCTACTATAAATATGTCTGCTTCTGACAAGTCAATGCCAACCATCCAAGACGTCATAAGGTTACAGGAGGACGCTCCTGAGAGTGATAAACAAATGTGGAAACGGTTAGGTTGTACTTATGATTCTGTTTCCTCTTTATGGACCACGCCTGCACATCAGACTTGTATGCCTAATGTACTGGCTTTATGGGTCATTGAATGTGTACACTTTGCAACTCATTGTGGGGCTCGGGGGACTAGTGATTTGTTGCTGGACACTTGGTGGCACCCTGAAATGCAGGGGTTGGCCCAGAGTATCAGTAATCGGTGTTTGATTTGTCAGCAATATAACACCGGAAAAGATATCCCTTGTGGGAAGGGGCAAACCCCGTTGCCCAGTGGTCCCTTTGAGACGCTCCAAATGGATTACATTGAGTTGGAAAGGTGTCAATGTTATAAATATGTTTTGGTCATTGTGGATGTGTTCAGCAGATGGGTTGAGGCGTATCCGACTACCGATAATAAAGCTGCTACTGTGGTTAAAGTTCTGATGCGGGAAATCATTCCCCGGTACAGTATACCAGCTCAGTTGAGTTCTCATAACGGACCTCATTTTCTTGGACAGATTAACCTGCCTCCCTTCCCCAGTGCTATTTTCCAGGTGTGGAGCATGATGGGGTGGCTACGCACTGTCTGTGTGATATTCGGCCTCACCTCGCTTGGAGTGTTATTGGCGACGGATATGGAAAAGGGAAATATTATCTACATTTGTAACCCCAACCAATCTACGAGGACATTTTGTTTATGCAGAGGTGATGTTCTTCGCTGCCCCCATATACGAGGACATGGTATCGACTCATGGAAGGTCGTCAAAGTTAAGGAGAATGCAGGACTCCTGAAGCAATTGCACCGGTCCCGGCGATGGGAAGGGAACATTATATGGACATTGCCTTGTTTTTGGAGTACATGTAAATTTGATTTTGGATGTGTTAAGATTGGTGCAATAAAGGTAACATCAGACCGTCAGGAGAAGGTAGGAAGAGGTTGTGAGAGAGAGAGAGGGACTAGAGAGAAAGGACGGGGCGTGTGAGAAAGGAAGTACAGCTTGAACGTAGGTTATCAGGAGATACACTTAATTTAGTTAAAGACCACACTGAGGAAAACCCGGGTAGTATGAATCTCTTCTACCAGATTTACCACCGTCTGTATGGCCAGGGACGGGTATCTGCTACCCAAACCCCGCAGCGGTGTCTAGGTTATTTTCTGTTTCACCGCTTTGGGGCACTCCCCAAACGGTGGGTCATTGTCAGCATTCCGAGCCACTGCCCGAGCAAGTCTCTTCCTTACGATCCGGATTCAGCACCACCAGCTATTTGCCTTCCCCTTCCTCGGGATAATTCCCACTCACAGTATGATAGGCTGCGACGGTGGAGGGCGTACATACCTAGCCACTTCACTCCCAATAGGGATTCCCGGTCGTACGAGAATTGTTTCAGCAGTGAAGGATACGGCTGTTTGCTGGTCGAGGTGGAAACGAATATAACATGTCTGTTCCCCACCTGTATGGACAGGAGGTGTCATATCACCCAGGCGTCTGGCCAATGCGTTTGTTACAACACCACTTGCGTTCCATTGAACGCCGGCCTCCAGCTCCTTTGTGGCTGGGCGAATGTCTCTCATATCACTGTTGGGACTAGGGCTTTCCGCATTGCTAGGCGGCCCGAATGGGCGTTCCAAAGCTGGATAAACTGGGCTACTGGGGGATCCCTACGCAACCGATATACTGATTGTGATGCTCACCTGTACACGGAGCAAGGATACTACTTTAATTTAAAAAAATGGTACAGCAACTAATGTTTTGTCACCCCCATTTCCCCGCCAAATTGCTATTGGGACTCTAGTCCCTACCACAGTCCCCTGCCCCTCGGCGTGGAAGCTGCATAATCAGTTAGCATGCCGGGCAGTCTCTGCTGAATTCTGCGAGAATGGAAAAAACCTCAGTTTCTCACGCCCAACCGGGGCCACTCAGCCGGGTGGGGAATTCGGAGCATCTTGACACTGGGAGGTGTGCGGGGTTCCTTGGCTGTCAGCGACAGGAATTATTTTATTTGTGGCCTTACCATCTTGGGAAATGAAACCTTGGGAGCCCTTGGGGCAATAACCAAGGAATTGTCTCAGCTACGGTTGTTTGCAATGCAGAACCGGTATGCTCTTGACTATCTTATGGCCCGTGAGGGTGGGGTATGCGCCATAGTACAGGGCAAGTGTATCATGGGTGTTCAAGACTTGACCGCTAACATCACTAAATTTATGGATCGCATACGGGATCACCTGGACGGAATGCAGGATTCTGGCACTTGGGGTAACTGGGGATTTGGAGGTTGGAAGGAAAGGTTGATAAATATGGCCATGTATATAGCAGTGGCTATTGGCTGCATCTTTGTGGGCCCAGCTATCCTTAAATGTGTGATGGGAAGAATGCGGGGTGCACTGGAACAGATCAACGCCCCTAAAATCTTGGCTGTCAAAATCCATGAGGGTGCAGCAGATGAAGGGGGGCTACGCCAGGAATTGGAAATGCAGCGACGGATCTTTTTAGATGAGGGACCGTAGCTATGGATTGGATAGTTCGATTATCATGGAATGATAAAAGGAGGGAATGACGAATGTGATATAAAATAGTTACTTTAGAGATATTAGTTACTGTAATGTAGAGCTAGGCCAGTCTCATTCTGGTGAGTTCACAGACAAAGGATTTCAGACCGCATGGCAAAGCAAGGAGCAGGTGTGTCCACCAAAGGAGGAGAAAAGGATGCTGGGTAATAGGGGCCAGAGGAAGGGATTGGAAGTGAGCCAATCAGAATGTATGACCAGGTCAGGAGGGGTATAGGATGACCTATGGGAATCGTGTCTGTGAAACTTGATACCATTTGAATTTATTTACAGAAATCCCTTTATCTCTTTGTTCATTCGCTTTCCGGGGTGTAGGAGACTGGATGTGTCCTATGGTTCTGTGAAATGAATCAGGCTTGCAAGCCAAATAAAATAACTAATGCTGTACCTGCAAATCCATCTCGACTTTTATTGAGGCCAGACTGACGGGTAAAGAAATTTGTATTTTGTCAGGAGCAGAGGTCAGGCAGTGTGGCTCCGGGAGCCCCCAATTAAAAAGCTGTTTCAGAGACCTCTGTGCTGTATATAGTTAAGCATTTACTGCTCAATAATCCCTGGGAGCAGGGTACAGGCAGTGTAGATAAGGGAGCCCCCTATTATAAAGCTATTTCAGAGAACTCTGTATTGTATAAAGTTAACCATTTAATGCTCAATAATCCATGGAAGCAGGGGTCAGGCAGTGTGCCCTTGGGAGCCCCCAATTAAAAAGTAGTTTCAGTGGCCTCTGTGCTGTATATAGTTAACCATTTACTGCTCAATAATCCCTGGGAGCAGGGAACAGGGAGTGTGGCCTCGGGAGCCCCCAATTAAAACGCTGTTTCAGAGACCTCTGTGCTGTAGAAAGTTAACCATTTACTTCCTCTCAATAATCCCTGTGAGCAGGGGACAGGCAGTGTGGTCCGGGAGCCCCCAATTAAAAAGCTGTTTCAGAGACCTCTGTGCTGTATATAGTTAACCATTTACTGCTCAATAATCCCTGTGAGCAGGGGACAGGCAGTGTGGCCTTGGGAGCCCTCAATTAAAAAGCTGTTTCAGATACATTTGTGCTGTATATAGTTAACCATTTACTGCTCAATAATCCCTGGGAGCAGGGGACAGGCAGTGTGGTCCGGGAGCCCCCAATTAAAAAGCTGTTTCAGAGACCTCTGTGCCTGTATATAGTTAACCATTTACTGCTCAATAATCCCTGGGAGCAGGGGACAGGCAGTGTGGCCTCGGGAGTCCCCAATTGAAAAGCTGTTTCAGAGACCTCTGTGCTGTATATAGTTAACCATTTACTGCTCAATAATAACTGGGAGCAGGGGACAGGCAGTGTGGCCTCGGGAGCCCCCAATTAAAACGCTGTTTCAGAGACCTCTGTGCTGTATATAGTTAACCATTTACTGCTCAATAATCCCTGGGAGCAGGGGACAGGCAGTTTGGCCTCTGGAGTCCCCAATGAAAAATCTCTTTCAGGGAACGCTGCGCCTATGTAGAGTTAACCATTTACTACTCAATAATCCCTGGGAGCAGGGGACAGGCAGTGTGGTATGGGAGGCGCCAATTGAAAAGCTGTTTCAGAGACATCTGTGCTGTACAAGGTTAACCATTTACTTCTCAATAATCCCTGGGAGCAGGGGACAGGCATTATGGCCACCGGAGCCCCCAATTAAAAAGCTGTTTAAGAGACCTCTGTGCTGTATATAGTTAACCATTTGCTGCTCAATAATCCCTGGGAGCAGGGGTCAGGCAGTGTGGTCCGGGGGCCCCCAATTAAAAAGCTGTTTCAGAGACCTCTGTGCCTGTATATAGTTAACTATTTACTTCTCAATAATCTCTGGGAGCAGGGGTCAGGCAGTGTGGCCTCGGGAGCCCCCAATTAAAATGCTGTTTCAGAGACCTCTGTGCTGTATATAGTTAACCATTTACTGCTCAATAATTCCTGGGAGCACGGGACAGGCAGTGTGGTCCGGGAGCCCCCAATTAAAAAGCTGTTTCAGAGACCTCTGTGCTCTACATAGTTAACCATTTACTGCTCAATAATCCCTGGGAGCAGGGGACAGGCAGTGTGGCCTCGGGAGCCCCCAATTAAAAAGCTGTTTCAGAGACCTCTGTGCTGTATATAGTTAACCATTTACTGCTCAATAATTCCTGGGAGCAGGGGACAGGCAGTGTGGCCTCGGGAGCCCCCAATAAAAAAGATGTTTCAGAGACCTCTGTGCATATAGTTAACCATTTACTGCTCAATAATTCCTGGGAACAGGGGACAGGCAGTGTTGTCCGGGAGCCCCCAATTAAAAAGCTGTTTTAGAGACCTCTGTGCTGGATATAGTTAACCATTTACTGCTCAATAATCCCTGGGAGCAGGGGTCAGGCAGTGTGGCCTCAGGAGCCCCCAATTAAAAAGCTGTTTCAGAGACCTCTGCGCCTGTATATATTTAACCATTTACTGCTCAATAATCCCTGGGAGCAGGGGACAGGCAGTTTGGCCTCGGGAGTCCCCTTTCAAAAATCTCTTTCAGGGAACGCTGTGCCTATGTAGAGTTAACCATTTACTACTCAATAATCCCTGGGAGCAGGGGACAGGCAGTGTGGCCACGGGAGCCCCCAGTTAAAAAGCTGTTTCAGTGACCTCTGTGCTGTATATTGTTAACCATTTAGTGCTCAATGATCCCTAGGAGCAGGGGTCAGGCAGTGTGGCTCCGGGAGCCCCCAATTAAAAGGCTGTTTCAGAGACCTCTGTGCTATATATAGTTAACCATTTACTGCTCAATAATCCCTGGGAGCAGGGGTCAGGCAGTGTGGCCTCGGGAGCTTCCAATTAAAATCTGTTTCAACAAAGAACAAAGAACAAAGAAATGTACAGCACAGGAACAGGCACTTCGGCCCTCCAAGCCCGTGCCGACCATGCTGCCCGGCTAAACTACAATCTTCTACACTTCCTGGGTCCGTATCCTTCTATTCCCATCCTATTCATATATTTGTCAAGATGCCCCTTAAATGTCCCTATCGTCCCTGCTTCCACTACCTCCTCCGGTAGTGAGTTCCAGGCACCCACTACCCTCTGCGTAAAAAACTTGCCTCGTACATCTACTCTAAACCTTGCCCCTCTCACCTTAAACCTATGCCCCCTAGTAATTGACCCCTCTACCCTGGGGAAACGCCTCTGACTATCCACTCTGTCTATGCCCCTCATAATTTTGTATACCTCTATCAGGTCGCCCCTCAACCTCCTTCGTTCCAGTGAGAACAAACCGAGTTTATTCAATCGCTCCTCATAGCTTATGCCCTCCATACCAAGCAACATTCTGGTAAATCTCTTCTGCACCCTCTCTAAAGCCTCCACATCCTTCTGGTAGTGTGGCGACCAGAATTGAACACTATACTCCAAGTGTGGCCTAACTAAGGTTCTATACAGCTGCAACATGACTTGCCAATTCTTATACTCAATGCCCCGGCCAATGAAGGCAAGCATGCCGTATGCCTTATTGACTACCTTCTCCACCTGTGTTGCCCCTTTCAATGACCTGTGGACCTGTACTCCTAGATCTCTTTGACTTTCAATACTCTTGAGGGTTCTACCATTCACTGTATATTCCCTACCTGCATTAGCCCTTCCAAAATGCATTACCTCACATTTGTCTGGATTAAACTCCATCTGCTATCTCTCCGCCCAAGTCTCCAGACAATCTAAATCCTGCTGTATCCTCAGACAGTCCTCATCGCTATCCGCAATTCCACCAACCTTTATGTCGTCTGCAAACTTACTAATCAGACCAGTTACATTTTCCTCCAAATCATTTATATATACTACAAAGAGCAAAGGTCCCAGCACTGATCCCTGTGGAACACCACTGGTCACAGCCCTCCAATTAGAAAAGCATCCCTCCATTGCTACCCTCTGCCTTCTATGGCCTAGCCAGTTCTGTATCCACCTTGCCAGTTCACCCCTGATCCCGTGTGACTTCACCTTTTGTACGAGTCTACCATGAGGGACCTTGTCAAAGGCCTTACTGAAGTCCATATAGACAACATCTACTGCCCTACCTGCATCAATCATCTTAGTGACCTCCTCGAAAAACTCTATCAAGTTAGTGAGACACGACCTCCCCTTCACAAAACCGTGCTGCCTCTCACTAATACGTCCATTTGCTTCCAAATGGGAGTAGATCCTGTCTCGAAGAATTCTCTCCAGTAATTTCCCTACCACTGAAGTAAGGCTCACCGGCCTGTAGTTCCCGGGATTATCCTTGCTACCCTTCTGAAACAGAGGAACAACATTGGCTATTCTCCAGTCCTCCGGGACATCCCCTGAAGACAGCGAGGATCCAAAGATTTCTGTCAAGGCCTCAGCAATTTCCTCTCCAGCCTCCTTCAGTATTCTGGGGTAGATCCCATCAGGCCCTGGGGACTTATCTACCTTAATATTTTTTAAGACACCCAACACCTCGTCTTTTTGGATCACAATGTGACCCAGGCTATCTACACCCCCTTCTCCAGACTCAACATCTACCAATTCCTTCTCTTTGGTGAATACTGATGCAAAGTATTCATTTAGTACCTCGCCCATTTCCTCTGGCTCCACACATAGATTCCCTTGCCTATCCTTCAGTGGGCCAACCCTTTCCCTGGCTACCCTCTTGCTTTTTATGTACGTGTAAAAAGCCTTGGGATTTTCCTTAACCCTATTTGCCAATGACTTTTCATGACCCCTTCTAGCCCTCCTGACTCCTTGCTTAAGTTCCTTCCTACTTTCCTTATATGCCACACAGGCTTCGTCTGTTCCCAGCCTTTTAGCCCTGACAAATGCCTCCTTTTTCTTTTTGACGAGGCCTACAATATCACTCGTCATCCAAGGTTCCCGAAAATTGCCGTATTTATCTTTCTTCCTCACAGGAACATGCCTGTCCTGTATTCCTTTCAACTGACACTTGAAAGCCTCCCACATGTCAGATGTTGATTTGCCCTCAAACATCCGCCCCCAATCTATGTTCTTCAGTTCCCGCCTAATATTGTTATAATTAGCCTTCCCCCAATTTAGCACATTCATCCTCGGACCACTCTTATCCTTGTCCACCAGTACTTTAAAACTTACTGAATTGTGGTCACTGTTACTGAAATGCTCCCCTACTGAAACATCTACCACCTGGCCGGGCTCATTCCCCAATACCAGGTCCAGTACTGCCCCTTCCCTAGTTGGACTGTTTACATATTGTTTTAAGAAGCCCTCCTGGATGCTCCTTACAAACTCCGCCCCGTCTAAGCCCCTGGCACTAAGTGAGTCCCAGTCAATATTGGGGAAGTTGAAGTCTCCCATCACCACAACCCTGTTGTTTTTACTCTTTTCCAAAATCTGTCTACCTATCTGCTCCTCTATCTCCCGCTGGCTGTTGGGAGGCCTGTAGTATACCCCCAACATTGTGACTGCACCCTTCTTATTCCTGATCTCTACCCATATAGCCTCACTGCCCTCTGAGGTGTCCTCTCGCAGTATAGCTGTGATATTCTCCCGAACAAGTAGCGCAACTCCGCCTCCCCTTTTACATCCCCCTCTATCCCGCCTGAAACATCTAAATCCTGGAACGTTTAGCTGCCAATCCTGCCCTTCCCTCAACCAGGTCTCTGTAATGGCAAGAACATCATAGTTCCAAGTAGTAATCCAAGCTCTAAGTTCATCTGCCTTCCCCGTAATGCTCCTTGCATTAAAACATATGCACTTCAGGCCACCAGACCCGCTGTGTTCAGCAACTTCTCCCCGTCTGCTCTGCCTCAGAGCCACACTGTCCCTATTCCCTAGTTCTCCCTCAATGCTCTCACCTTCTGACCTATTGCTCCCGTACCCACCCCCCTGCCATACTAGTTTAAACCCTCCCGTGTGACACTAGCAAACCTGGTGGCCAGGATATTTATGCCTCTCCGGTTTAGATGCAACCCGTCCATCTTATACAGGTCACAACTGCCCCGGAAGAGCTCCCAGTGGTCCAGAAAACGGAAACCCTCCCTCCTACACCAGCTGTTTAGCCACGTGTTTGTCTGCTCTATCTTCCTATTTCTAGCCTCACTGGCACGTGGCGCAGGGAGTAATCCCGAGATTACAACCCTCGAGGTCCTGTCTTTTAACTTTCTGCCTAGCTCCCCGAACTCCTGCTGCAGGACCTCATGCCCCTTCCTGCCTATGTCGTTAGTACCAATATGTACAACGACCTCTGCCTGTTTGCCCTCCCCCTTCAGGATTCCCTCTACCCGTTCGGAGACATCCTGGACCCTGGCACCAGGGAGGCAACATACCATCCTGGAGTCTCTTTCACGTCCACAGAAGCGCCTATCTGTGCCCCTGACTATAGAGTCCCCTATTACTATTACTCTTCTGCGCTTTGACCCTCCCTTCTGAACATCAGAGCCAGCCGTGGTGCCACTGCTCTGGCTGCTGCTGTTTTCCCCTGATAGGCTATCCCCCCCATTTACTGCTCAATAATCCCTGGGAGCAGTGGACAGGCAGTGTGGCCTCGGGAGCCCCCAATTAAAAAGCTGTTTCAGAGACCTCTGTGCTGTATATAGTTAATCATTTACTGCTCAATAATCCCTGGGAGCAGTGGACAGGCAGTGTGGCCTCGGGAGCCCCCAATTAAAAAGCTGTTTCAGAGACCTCTGTGCTGTATATAGTTAACCATTCACTGCTCAATAATCCCTGGGAACAGGGGAGAGGCAGTATGGCCTCAGGAGCCCCCAAATTAAACGCTGTTTCAGAGACCTCTGTGCAGTATATGGTTAACCATTTGCTTCTGAATAATCCCTGCGAGCAGGGGTCAGGCAGTGTTGCCTCGGGAGCTCCCAATTAAAAAGCTGTTTCAGAGACCTCTGTGCCTGTGTATAGTTAACCATTTACTGCTCAATAATCCCTGGGATCAGGGTCAGGCAGTGTGGCCTCGGGAGCCCATAATTCAAAAGCTGTGTCAGTGACCTCTGTGATGTATATAGTTAACCATTTACTGCTCAATAATCCCTGGGAGCAGGGATCAGGCAGTGTGGTCCAGGAGCCCCCAATTCAAATGCTGTTTCAGAGACCTCTGTGCTGTATATAGTTAATCATTTTCGTCTCAATAATCCCTGGGAGCAGGGGACAGGCAGTGTGGCCTCGGGAGCTCCCAATTAAAAAGCTGTTTCAGTGACCTCTGTGCTGTATATAGTTAACCATTTACTGCTCAATAATCCCTGGGAGCAGGGTACAGGCAGTGTGGCCTCGGGAGCCCCCAATTAAAAAGCTGTTTCAGAGGCCTCTGTGCTGTATATAGTCAACCATTTACTGCTCAATAATCCCTGGGAGCAGGGGACAGGCAGTGTGGTCAGGGTGCCCCCAATTAAAAAGCTGTTTCGGAGACCTCTGTGCTGTATATAGTTAACCATTTACTGCTCAATAATCCCTGGGAGCAGGGGACAGGCAGTGTGGTCCGGGAGCCCCCAATTAAAAAGCTGTTTCGGAGACCTCTGTGCTGTATATAGTTAACCATTTACTTCTCAATAATCCCTGGGAGCAGGGGACAGGCAGTGTGGCTCCGGGAGCTCCCAATTAAAAAGCTGTTTCGGAGACCTCTGTGCTGTATATAGTTAACCATTTACTGCTCAATAATCCCTGGGAGCAGGGGACAGGCATTGTGTTCAGGGAGCCCCAATTAAAAAGCTGTTTCGGAGACCTCTGTGCTGTATATAGTTAACCATTTACTGCTCAATAATCCCTGGGAGCAGGGGACAGGCAGTGTGGTCAGGGAGCCCCAATTAAAAAGCTGTTTCAGACACCTCTGTGTGGTGGTATGTATTAGGGGTATTGCGGTACCCTGTGATGCCGAGAGGCTATTGGTGGATAGACACTGTGTCCCGAGTGGATCAGCTGCCTACTGGCTCCACCCAGTAAGGCGGAGTATAAGAGCCCGGGTTCTCCCAGCAGCCGCATTCTGGAACTGTGCTGCTGGGGAACAAGTCTGCGTAATAAAGCCATCGATCGACTCCTTCTCATCTCGTCTCGTGAGTGATTGATTGTGCTGCAATTTATTACGCAGACTTAAAGGACATGGAGCTCTGACTCACTCCGGATTGTCTGCGAATCAGCCCCCACGCGGCAGACTCAGCGGGCACTTTTAAACACTGGCTAGCGTGGTTCGAAGGATACCTCCGAACGGCCCCCGGCATAGTTACAGAAGACCAGAAACTGCAGGTCCTGCCAGGGTGAGCCCGGAAATCTACACTCTCATAGAGGACGCGGACGATTTCCCGACGGCGATCGCCATGCTGAGAGGAATCTACGTCAGCCCCGCCAACCAGGTCTACACACGCCACCAGCTCGCGGCGAGACGGCAAATCCCCGGGGAATCGCTGGACGAATTCTCCAGTGCGCTGTTAATACTGGGGAGAAACTGCAACTGCCCATCGGTTTCGGCTAACGAACACACAGAGCTGCTGGTCTGAGATGCGTTCGTGGCAGGTATGCTTTCGTCCCAAATTCGCCAGCGCTTGCTGGAAAAAGACACACTAGGCCTCAAAGAGCACGGGCCCTCGCGGCCTCGTTCGATGTGGCATCGCAGAACTCCCGTGCCTACGCCGCCGACCGCGCGGCAGCCCCCCCCCCCACAGGCCTGCGCTGCCAGAGCAGCAGATCACCCAGGGGGGCCCCGCTGCTACTTTTGTGGGCAAGGGAAACACCCCCGAATGTGCTGCCCGGCCTGCTCGGCCCCCTGTAAAGGGTGCGGCAAATAGGGGCACTTTTTAGCAGTGTTCCAGGCCCGGGAGGTAGCCGCTATCTCCGGGGGAGAACCCCAAACTCAACCCCCCCACCCCCCAGCAATCCATGTGCGGCCAACCGGCGCCGCCATCTTGGGTCCCGGACTCCATGCGGGAGGGATGGGCGCCGCCATTTTGTGCTCCTCCGGCAACGTGCGATCCATGGGCGGCGCCACCTTGTCCACCCCCGACCGTGTGCGACCCGTGGAAGCCGCCATCTTGGCTGACGGCTAAGGACCCCGGGATGGACGGCCCCACAGGGCCTGAAGAAAACGCCCCAATGCAGCAACTACGACTGGCTTCTGTGACCCTGGGCCAGTCGCGGCCCCGAAGGCTCCAAACAGCAACAACAACAGTATTTATAAACGGGTACGAGACCTGCCTGATCAACTCTGGGAGCACGGAGAGTTTTATACATCCCGATACGGTAAGATGCTGTTTCGATCCACCCGAGTAATCAAAAAAATGTTCTGGCGGCAGGATCCCATTCCATAGAGATCAAAGCGTTCTACATCGTGAACCTCACGGTGCAGGGATGGGAGTTCAAGAACTACCAGCTTTACGTCCTTCCCCACCTCTGCGCTGCCTCACTCCTGGGGTTGGATTTTCAGTGTAACCTCCAGAGTTTAACGTTTAAATTCGGCGGCCCTATACCCCCACTCACTATCTGCGGCCTCGCGACCCTCAAGGTCAACCCACCGTCCCTGTTCGCAAACCTCACCCCGGATTGCAAACCCGTCGCCACTAGGAGCAGACGGTACAGCGCCCAGGACAGGACATTTATCCGGTCAGAGGCCCAGCGGCTGCTGAGGGAAGGCATAATCCAGGCCAGCAATAGTCCCTGGAGAGCCCAGGTGGTAGTTGTAAAGACCGGGGAGAAGCAGAGGATGGTCGTAGACTATAGCCAGACCATCAATAGGTACACACAGCTGGATGCGTACCCTCCCCCCCCCCCGCATATCCGACATGGTCAATCGGATTGCACAGTACAAGGTCTTTTCCACGGTGGACCTTAAGTCCGCCTACCACCAGCTCCCCATCCACTCGAGCGACCACAAATACACTGCTTTTGAAGCGGATGGGCGGCTCTATCACTTTTTAAGGGCTCTATTCGGAGTCACTAACAGGGTCTCGTTCTTCCAACGGGAGATGGACCGAATGGTTGACCGGGACGGTTTGCGGACCATGTTCCCGTACCTCGACAACATCATCATCTGCGGCCACGACCAGCAGGACTTCGACGCCAACCTCCGCAAATTCCTCCAGACCGCAAATGCCCTGAATCTCACATACAACAGGGAGAAACACCAGGTGTTAGATTTGGAGGTAGTTGAGCACTTTGGGGACAGTGACCATAATTCGGTGACGTTTACGTTAGTGATGGAAAGGGATAAGTATACCCCGCAGGGCAAGTTATAGCTGGGGGAAGCGCAATTATGATGCCATTAGACATGACTTGGGGGGGATAGGTTGGAGAAGTAGGCTGCAAGTGTTGGGCACACTGGAGATGTGGAGATTGTTCAAGGAACAGCTACTGCGTGTTCATGATAAGTACGTACCGATCAGGCAGGGAGGACGGCGTCGAGCCAGGGAAACGTGGTTTACCAAAGAAGTGGAATCTCTTGTTAAGAGGAAGAAGGAGGCCTATGTGAAGATGAAGTGTGACGTTTCAGTTGGGGCGCTTGATAGTTACAAGGTAGCGAGGAAGGATCTAAAGAGAGAGCTAAGACGAGCAAGGGGACATGAGAAGTATTTGGCAGGTAGGATCAAGGGAAACCCAAAAGCTTTCTATAGGTATGTCAGGAATAAAAGAATGACGAGGGAAAGAGTAGGGCCAGTCAAGGACAGGGATGGGAAGTTGTGTGTAGAATCTGAAGAGATAGGAGCGATACTAAATTAATATTTTTCGTCAGTATTCACTCAGGAAAAAGATAATGTTGTGGAGGAGAATGCTGAGACCCAGGCTATTAGAATAGATGGCATTGAGGTACGTAGGGAAGAGGTGTTGGCAATTCTGGACAGGCTGAAAATAGATAAGTCCCCAGGGCCTGATGGGATTTATCCTAGGATTGTCTGGGAGGCCAGGGAAGAGATTGCTGAGCCTTTGGCTTTGATTTTTATGTCATCATTGGCTACAGGAATAGTGCCAGAGGACTGGAGGAAAGCAAAAGTGGTCCCTTTGTTCAAGAAGGGGAGTAGAGACAACCCCGGCAACTATAGACCGGTGAGCCTCACGTCTGTTGTGGGTAAAGTCTTGGAGGGGATTATAAGAGACAAGATTTATAATCATCTAGATAGGAATAATATGATTAGGGATAGTCAGCATGACTTTGTGAAGGGTAGGTCATGCCTAACAAACCTTATCGAGTTCTTTGAGAAGGTGACTGAACTGGTACAAGAGGGTAGAGCAGTTGATGTGGATTTCAGTAAAGCGTTTGATAAGGTTCCCCACGGTAGGCTATTGCATAAAATACGGAGGCTGGGGATTGAGGGTGATTTAGAGATGTGGATCAGAAATTGGCTAGCTGAAAGAAGACAGAGGGTGGTGGTTGATGGGAAATGTTCAGAATGGAGTTCAGTTACAAGTGGCGTACCACAAGGATCTGTTCTGGGGCCGTTGCTGTTTGTCATTTTTATAAATGACCTAGAGGAAGGCGCAGAAGGGTGGGTGAGTAAATTTGCAGACGACACTAAAGTCGGTGGTGCTGTCGACAGTGCGGAAGGATGTTGCAGGTTACAGAGGGACATAGATAAGCTGCAGAGCTGGGCTGAGAGGTGGCAGATGGAGTTTAATGTAGAGAAGTGTGAGGTGATTCACTTTGGAAGGAATAACAGGAATGCGGAATATTTGGCTAATGGTAAAGTTCTTGGAAGTGTGGATGAGCAGAGGGATCTAGGTGTCCATGTACATAGATCCCTGAAAGTTGCCACCCAGTTTTATAGGGTTGTGAAGAAGGCCTATGGTGTGTTGGCCTTTATTGGTAGAGGGATTGAGTTCCGGAGTCATGAGGTCATGTTGCAGCTGCACAAAACTCTGGTACGGCCGCATTTGGAGTATTGCGTACAGTTCTGGTCACCACATTATAGGAAGGACGTGGAGGCTTTGGAGCGGGTGCAGAGGAGATTTACCAGGATGTTGCCTGGTATGGAGGGAAAATCTTATGAGGAAAGGCTGATGGACTTGAGGTTATTTTTGTTAGAGAGAAGGAGGTTAAGAGGAGACTTAATAGAGGCATACAAAATGATCAGAGGGTTAGATAGGGTGGACAGTGAGAGCCTTCTCCCGCGGATGGAAATGGCTAGCATGAGGGGACATAGCCTTAAACTGAGGGGTAATAGATATAGGACAGAGGTCAGAGGTAGGTTCTTTACGCAAAGAGTGGTGAGGCCGTGGAATGCCCTACCTGCTACAGTAGTGAACTCGCCAACATTGAGGGCATTTAAAAGTTTATTGGATAAGCATATGGATGATAATGGCATAGTGTAGGTTAGATGGCTTTTGTTTTTTGATGTCCCATGTCGGTGCACCATCGTGGGCCGAAGGGCCTGTACTGCGCTGTATCGTTCTATGTTCTATGTTCTAAATGCGTGTTTAGCCCCGACCGTCTAGCCATCCTCGGCTACGTAGTGCGAAATGGAGTGATAGGCCCAGACCCCGAACGCATGCGCCCCCTCATGGAGTTCCCCCTCCCCCACTGCTCCAAGGCCCTGAAGCACTGCCTGGGCTTTTTCTCTTGTTACTCCCAGTGGGTCCCCAACTACGCGGACAAGGCCCGTCCGCTAATCCAGTCCACGGTCTTTCCCCTGTCGACAGAGGCCCGCCAGGCCTTCAGCCGCATCAAAGCGGATATCGCAAAGGCCACAATGCACGCGATCGACGAGTCCCTCCCCTTCCAGCTCGAGAGCGACGCATCCGACGTAGCTCTGGAGTCAACACTCAACAAGAGGGCAGACCCGTGGCCTTCTTTTCACGCACCCTCCACGCTTCCGAAATCCGCCACTCCTCAGTGGAAAAGGAGGCCCAGGCCATAGTGGAAGCTGTGCGGCATTGGAGACATTACCTGGCCGGGAGGAGATTCACTCTCCTCACTGACCAACAGTCGGTTGCCTTCATGTTCGATAATGCACAGCGGGGCAAGATCAAGAACGATAAGATCCTGCGGTGGAGGATCGAACTCTCCACCTAGAACTATGAGATCTTGTATCGTCCCGGAAAGCTGAACGAGCCGTCTGGACCCCTATCCCACGGCACATGTGCCAACGTACAAGTGAACCGTCTCCGAACCCTCCACGAGGACCTCTGCCACCCGGGGGTCACCCGGTTCTATCACTTCGTAAAGACCCGCAACCTGCCCTACCCCATCGAGGAGGTCGGGACAGCCACCAGGAACTGCCAAATCTGCGCAGAGCGCAAAACACACTTCTCCAGGCCAGAGAAAGCACATGTGATAAAGGCTTCCCGTCCCTTTGAGCGCCTCAGTCTGGACTTCAAAGGCCCCCTCCCCTCTACCCACCGCAACTAGTACTTCCTGAACGTGATTGACAAGTACTCCCTGTTACCATTAGCTATTCCCTGTCCCGAAATGACCGTGGCCACGGTCATTAGAGCCCTCACCACCATCTTTACACTATTCGGTTTCCCCGCCTACATACATAGCGATAGGGGCCCTCCTTCATGAGCTATGAACTGCGTCAATTCCTGCTCTGCATGGGCATCACCTCAAGCAGGCCGACCAGTTACAACCCCCGGGGGACTCGTCAGGTAGAGAGGGAGAACGGAACGGTCTGGAAGACCGTCCTGCTGGCCCTACGGTCCAGGAATCTCCCAGTCTCCCGCTGCAGGAAGTCCTCCCGGACGCCCTCCACTCCACCCGGTCGCTGCTTTGTACAACAACAAATCAAACACCTCAGGGACTCCTCCTTGTCTTCCCTCGGAAGTCCTCCTCCGGAACGTCACTTCCAACCTGGCTGGCAGCCCCGGGACCCATCCTGCTCCGAAAACATGTGCGGACGCACAAATCGGACCCGTTGGTCGAGAGGCTTCATCTCCTCAACGCGAACCCTCAATACGCCTGCGTGGCGTACCCCGACGGCCGACAGGACACGGTCTCCCTGCGGGACCTGGCACCCGCCGGAGCTCCACACACACCATCCCTCGCACCGGCGCACCCCACAGCCGACCCCTCCGGAGCTGCACACCCCCCCCAACACCAGTCACCCCCTCTGGAGCTCCACCCCCCCCCCAACACCAATCACCCCTCCCTCCCACCGGTGCACCCCACAGCCGCCCCCTTCCCGGGTGGATCGGTCCTTCCCCTGGTCCGAATAGGGATATTGGAGCGGGGAGAGGCATTGCGACGTTCCCAGAGACGACGGGGCCCGAACCAGCGTCTGCATCACCACCGGGGCTAAGCCGATCGGTTAGGACGACCAGGGAACCCATTCGAATCATTGACTCAGTATAGTAAAGCAAGAAATCGGAGCATAACCGCCGTGTTAGCGGCATCCTAGGTACCGACTCTGTAAACAACGACCACCATACGGCCCATGACCCCGCCGGGTTCTTTTTCAACAAGGGGTGAATGTGGTGGTATGTATTAGGGGTATTAAGGTACCCTGTGAGGCCGAAAGGCTATTGGTGGATAGACACTGGATCCCGATTGGATCAGCTGCCTGCTGGCTCCACCCAGTAATGCGGAGCATAAGAGCCCGGGTTCTCCCAGCAGCCGCATTCCGGACCCGTGATGCGGGAGGAACAAGTCAGGGTAATAAAGTCATCGTTCGACTCCTCATCTCCTCTCGTCTCGTGAGTGATTGATTGTGCTGCACTCTGTGACTGTATACAGTTAACCATTTACTGGTCAATAATCCCTGGGAGCAGGGGACAGGCAGTGTGGCCTCGGGAGCCCCAAATTAAAAAGCTGTTTCAGAGACCTCTGTGCTGTATATAGTTAATCATTCACTTTTTCTCAATAATCCCCTTTCGTGTGACACAAGGAGCCCCTGCAGTGTTGCCTCAAACCCCCGCAGTGTAACGGTCACCATTACTGAGGCGGGTTTTTAAATTCCGGATGCAGACCATCCACAGCCTGGTGTCAGGCTCCAGGCCGTGCTGAAGGAGGCGACACCGTTGTGTAACCAGCACCTTGTTATATCAGATTTGACAGGACCATCCACAGCCTGGTGTCAGGCTCCAGGCCGTGCCGAAGGAGGCGACACCGTTCTGTAACCAGCTCCTTGTTATATCAGATTTGACAGGACCATCCACAGCCTGGTGTCAGGCTCCAGGCCGTGCTGAAGGAGGTGACACCGTTCTGTAACCAGCTCCTTGTTATATCAGATTTGACAGGACCATCCACAGCCTGGTGTCAGGCTCCAGGCCGTGCTGAAGGAGGCGACACCGTTCTGTAACCAGCTCCTTGTTATATCAGATTTGACAGGACCATCCACAGCCTGGTGTCAGGCTCCAGGCCATGCTGAAGGAGGCGACACCGTTCTGTAACCAGCACCTTGTTATATCAGATTTGACAGGACCATCCACAGCCTGGTGTCAGGCTCCAGGCCATGCTGAAGGAGGCGACACCGTTCTGTAACCAGCTCCTTGTTGTATCAGATTTGACAGGACCATCCACAGCCTGGTGTCAGGCTCCAGGCCGTGCTGAAGGAGGTGTCACCGTTCTGTAACCAGCACCTTGTTATATCAGATTTGACAGGACAATCCACAGCCTGGTGTCAGGCTCCAGGCCGTGCTGAAGGAGGTGACACCGTTCTGTAACCAGCTCCTTGTTATTTCAGATTTGACAGGACCATCCACAGGCTGGTGTCAGGCTCCAGGCCGTGCTGAAGGAGGCGACACCGTTCTGTAACCAGCTCCTTGTTATATCAGATTTGACAGGACCATCCACAGCCTGGTGTCAGGCTCCAGGCCGTGCTGAAGGAGGCGACACCGTTCTGTAACCAGCTCCTTGTTGTATCAGATTTGACAGGACCATCCACAGCCTGGTGTCAGGCTCCAGGCCGTGCTGAAGGAGGCGACACCGTTCTGTAACCAGCTCCTTGTTGTATCAGATTTGACAGGACCATCCACAGCCTGGTGTCAGGCTCCAGGCCGTGCTGAAGGAGGCGACACCGTTCTGTAACCAGCTCCTTGTTATATCAGATTTGACTGGACCATCCACAGCCTGGTGTCAGGCTCCAGGCCGTGCTGAAGGAGGCGACACCGTTCTGTAACCAGCTCCCTGTTATATCAGATTTGACAGGACCATCCACAGCCTGGTGTCAGGCTCCAGGCCGTGCTTAAGGAGGTGACACCGTTCTGTAACCAGCTCCGTGTTATAGCAGATTTGACAGGACCATCCACAGCCTGGTGTCAGGCTCCAGGCCGTGCTGAAGGAGGTGACACCGTTCTGTAACCAGCTCCGTGTTATAGCAGATTTGACAGGACCATCCACAGCCTGGTGTCAGGATCCAGGCCGTGCTGAAGGAGGCGACACCGTTCTGTAACCAGCACCTTGTTATATCAGGTTTGACAGGACCATCCACAGCCTGGTGTCAGGCTCCAGGCCGTGCTGAAGGAGGTGACTCCGTTCTGTAACAAGCACCTTGTTGTATCAGATTTGACAGGACCATCCACAGCCTGGTGTCAGGCTCCAGGCCGTGCTGAAGGAGGCGACACCGTTCTGTAACCAGCTCCTTGTTATATCAGATTTGACAGGACCATCCACAGCCTGGTGTCAGGCTCCAGGCCGTGCTGAAGGAGGCGACACCGTTCTGTAACCAGCTCCTTGTTATATCAGATTTGACAGGACCATCCACAGCCTGGTGTCAGGCTCCAGGCCGTGCTGAAGGAGGCGACACCGTTCTGTAACCTGCTCCTTGTTATATCAGATTTGACAGGACCATCCACAGCCTGGTGTCAGGCTCCAGGCCGTGCTGAAGGAGGCGACACCGTTCTGTAACCAGCTCCTTGTTATATCAGATTTGACAGGACCATCCACAGCCTGGTGTCAGGCTCCAGGCCGTACTGAAGGAGGCGACACCGTTCTGTAACCTGCTCCTTGTTATATCAGATTTGACAGGGCCATCCACAGCCTGGTGTCAGGCTCCAGGCCGTGCTGAAGGAGGCGACACCGTTCTGTAACCAGCACCTTGTTATATCAGATTTGACAGGACCATACTCAGCCTGGTGTCAGGCTCCAGGCTGTGCTGAAGGAGGTGACACCGTTCTGTAACCAGCTCCTTGTTATATCAGATTTGACAGGACCATCCACAGCCTGGTGTCAGGCTCCAGGCCGTGCTGAAGGAGGCGACACCGTTCTGTAACCAGCACCTTGTTATATCAGATTTGACAGGACCATACTCAGCCTGGTGTCAGGCTCCAGGCTGTGCTGAAGGAGGTGACACCGTTCTGTAACCAGCTCCTTGTTATATCAGATTTGACAGGACCATCCACAGCCTGGTGTCAGGCTCCAGGCCGTG
Source organism: Scyliorhinus torazame (assembly GCF_047496885.1). Lineage (NCBI taxonomy): Eukaryota > Metazoa > Chordata > Chondrichthyes > Carcharhiniformes > Scyliorhinidae > Scyliorhinus > Scyliorhinus torazame. Next base: position 932,457 of record NW_027307786.1, read on the forward strand.
CTGACGGAAGTGACACTGTTCTGTAACCAGCTCCTTGTTATATCAGATTTGACAGGACCATCCACAGCCTGGTGTCAGGCTCCAGGCCGTGCTGAAGGAGGTGACACCGTTCTGTAACCAGCTCCTTGTTGTATCAGATTTGACAGGACAATCCACAGCCTGGTGTCAGGCTCCAGGCCGTGCTGACGGAAGTGACACTGTTCTGTAACCAGCTCCTTGTTGTATCAGATTTGACAGGACCATCCACAGCCTGGTGTCAGGCTCCAGACCGTGCTGAAGGAGGCGACACCGATATGTAACCAGCACCTTGTTATATCAGATTTGACAGGACCATCCACAGCCTGGTGTCAGGCTCCAGGCCGTGCTGAAGGAGGCGACACCGATCTGTAACCAGCTCCTTGTTATATCAGATTTGACTGGACCATCCACAGCCTGGTGTCAGGCTCCAGGCCGTGCTGAAGGAGGTGACACAGTTCTGTAACCAGCACCTTGTTATATCAGATTTGACAGGACAATCCACAGCCTGGTGTCAGGCTCCAGGCCGTGCTGAAGGAGCCGACACCGTTCTGTAACCAGGTCCTTGTTGTGTCAGATTTGACAGGACCATCCACAGCCTGGTGTCAGGCTCCAGGCCGTGCTGAAGGAGGCGACACCGTTCTGTAACCAGCACCTTGTTATATCAGATTTGACAGGACCATCCACAGCCTGGTGTCAGGCTCCAGGCCGTGCTGAAGGAGGCGACACCGTTCTGTAACCAGCTCCTTGTTATATCAGATTTGACAGGACCATCCACAGCCTGGTGTCAGGCTCCAGGCCGTGCTGAAGGAGGCGACACCGTTCTGTAACCAGCACCTTGTTATATCAGATTTGACAGGACCATCCACAGCCTGGTGTCAGGCTCCAGGCCGTGCTGAAGGAGGCGACACCGTTCTGTAACCAGCTCCTTGTTATATCAGATTTGACAGGACCATCCACAGCCTGGTGTCAGGCTCCAGGCCGTGCTGAAGGAGGCGACACCGTTCTGTAACCAGCTCCTTGTTATATCAGATTTACAGGACCATCCACAGCCTGGTGTCAGGCTCCAGGCCGTGCTGAAGGAGGTGACACCGTTCTATAACCAGCTCCTTGTTATATCAGATTTGACAGGACCATCCACAGCCTGGTGTCAGGCTCCAGGCCGTGCTGAAGGAGGCGACTCCGTTCTATAACCAGCTCCTTGTTATATCAGATTTGACAGGACCATCCACAGCCTGGTGTCAGGCTCCAGGCCGTGCTGAAGGAGGCGACACCGTTCTGTAACCAGCACCTTGTTGTATCAGATTTGAAAGGACCATCCACAGCCTGGTGTCAGGCTCCAGGCCGTGCTGAAGGAGGCGACACCGTTCTGTAACCAGCTCCTTGTTATATCAGATTTGACAGGACCATCCACAGCCTGGTGTCAGGCTCCAGGCCGTGCTGAAGGAGGCGACACCGTTCTGTAACCAGCACCTTGTTGTATCAGATTTGACAGGACCATCAATAGCCTGCTGTTAGGGTCCAGGCCGTGCTGAAGGAGGCGACACCGTTCTGTAACCAGCACCTTGTTATATCAGATTTGACAGGACCATCTATAGCATGGTGTCAGGCTCCAGGCCGTGCTGAAGGAGGCGACACCGTTCTGTAACCAGCACCGTGTTATATCAGATTTGACAGGACCATCCACAGCCTGGTGTCAGGCTCCAGGCCGTGCTGAAGGAGGCGACACCGTTCTGTAACCAGCTCCTTGTTATATCAGATTTGACAGGACCATCCACAGCCTGGTGTCAGGCTCCAGGCCGTGCTGAAGGAGGCGACACCGTTCTGTAACCAGCTCCTTGTTATATCAGATTTGACAGGACCATCCACAGCCTGGTGTCAGGCTCCAGGCCGTGCTGAAGGAGGTGACACCGTTCTGTAACCAGCACCTTGTTGTATCAGATTTGACAGGACCATCCACAGCCTGGTGTCAGGCTCCAGGCCGTGCTGACGGAAGTGACACTGTTCTGTAACCAGCTCCTTGTTATATCAGATTTGACAGGACAATCCACAGCCTGGTGTCAGGCTCCAGACCGTGCTGAAGGAGGTGAAACCGTTCTGTAACCTGCTCCTTGTTGTATCAGATTAGACAGGACCATCCACAGCCTGGTGTCAGGCTCCAGGCCGTGCTGAAGGAGGCGACACCGTTCTGTAACCTGCTCCTTGTTATATCAGATTTGACAGGACCATCCACAGCCTGGTGTCAGGCTCCAGGCCGTGCTGAAGGAGGCGACACCGTTCTGTAACCAGCTGCTTGTTGTATCAGATTTGACAGGACCATCCACAGCCTGGTGTCAGGCTCCAGGCCATGCTGAAGGAGGCGACACCGTTCTGTAACCAGCACCTTGTTATATCAGATTTGACAGGACAATCCACAGCCTGGTGTCAGGCTCCAGGCCGTGCTGAAGGAGGTGACACCGTTCTGTAACCAGCTCCTTGTTGTATCAGATTTGACAGGACCATCCACAGCCTCTTGTCAGGCTCCAGGCCGTGCTGAAGGAGGCGACATGTTCTGTAACCAGCACCTTGTTATATCAGATTTGACAGGACAATCCACAGCCTGGTGTCAGGCTCCAGGCCGTGCTGAAGGAGGTGACACCGTTCTGTAACCAGCTCCTTGTTGTATCAGATTTGACAGGACCATACACAGCCTGGTGTCAGGCTCCAGGCCGTGCTGAAGGAGGTGACACTGTTCTATAACCAGCTCCTTGTTATATCAGATTTGACAGGACAATCCACAGCCTGGTGTCAGGATCCATGCCGTGCTGAAGGAGGCGACACCGTTCTGTAACCAGCTCCTTGTTATATCAGATTTGACAGGACCATCCACAGCCTGGTGTCAGGCTCCAGGCCGTGCTGAAGGAGGCGACACCATTCTGTAACCAGCTCCTTGTTATATCAGATTTGACAGGACCATCCACAGCCTGGTGTCAGACTCCAGGCCGTGCTGAAGGAGGTGACACCGTCCTATAACCAGCTCCTTGTTATATCAGATTTGACAGGACCATCCACAGCCTGGTGTCAGGCTCCAGGCCGTGCTGAAGGAGGTGACACCGTTCTGTAACCAGCTCCTTGTTATATCAGATTTGACAGGACCATCCACAGCCTGGTGTCAGGCTCCAGGCCGTGCTGAAGGAGGCGACACCGTTCTGTAACCAGCTCCTTGTTATATCAGATTTGACAGAACCATCCACAGCCTGGTGTCAGGCTCCAGGCCGTGCTGAAGGAGGCGACACCGTTCTCTAACCAGCTCCTTGTTATATCAGATTTCACAGGACCATCCACAGCCTGGTGTCAGGCTCCAGGCCGTGCTGAAGGAGGCGACACCGTTCTATAACCTGCTCCTTGTTATATCAGATTTGACAGGACCATCCACAGCCTGGTGTCAGGGTCCAGGCCGTGCTGAAGGAGGCGACACCGTTCTGTAACCAGCACCTTGTTATATCAGATTTGACAGGACCATCTACAGCATGGTGTCAGGCTCCAGGCCGTGCTGAAGGAGGCGACACCGTTCTGTAACCAGCTCCTTGTTATATCAGATTTGACAGGACCATCCACAGCCTGGTGTCAGGCTCCAGGCCGTGCTGAAGGAGGCGACACCGTTCTGTAACCAGCTCCTTGTTATATCAGATTTGACAGGACCATCCACAGCCTGGTGTCAGGCTCCAGTCCGTGCTGAAGGAGGCGACACCGTTCTGTAACCAGCTCCTTGTTATATCAGATTTGACAGGACCATCCACAGCCTGGTGTCAGGCTCCAGGCCGTGCTGAAGGAGGTGACACCGTTCTGTAACCAACTCCTTGTTGTATCAGATTTGACAGGACCATCCACAGCCTGGTGTCAGGCTCCAGGCCGTGCTGAAGGAGGTGACACAGTTCTGTAACCAGCTCCTTGTTATATCAGATTTGACAGGACCATCCACAGCTGGTGTCAGGCTCCAGGCCGTGCTGAAGGAGGTGACACCGTTCTGTAACCAGCTCCTTGTTATATCAGATTTGACAGGACCATCCACAGTCTGGTGTCAGGCTCCAGGCCGTGCTGAAGGAGGCGACACCGTTCTATAACCAGCTCCTTGTTATATCAGATTTGACAGGACCATCCACAGCCTGGTGTCAGGCTCCAGGCCGTGCTGAAGGAGGCGACACCGTTCTGTAACCAGCACCTTGTTGTATCAGATTTGACAGGACCATCCACAGCCTGGTGTTAGGGTCCAGGCCGTGCTGAAGGAGGCGACACCGTTCTGTAACCAGCTCCTTGTTATATCAGATTTGACAGGACCATCCACAGCCTGGTGTCAGGCTCCAGGCCGTGCTGAAGGAGGCGACACCGTTCTGTAACCAGCACCTTGTTATATCAGATTTGACAAGACCATCCACAGCCTGGTGTCAGGCTCCAGGCCGTGCTGAAGGAGGCGACACCGTTCTGTAACCAGCTCCTTGTTACATCAGATTTGACAGGAACATCCACAGCCTGGTGTCAGGCTCCAGGCCGTGCTGAAGGAGGCGACACCGTTCTGTAACCAGCTCCTTGTTATATCAGATTTGACAGGACCATCCACAGCCTGGTGTCAGGCTCCAGGCCGTGCTGAAGGAGGCGACACCATTCTGTAACCAGCTCCTTGTTATATCAGATTTGACAGGACCATCCACAGCCTGGTGTCAGGCTCCAGGCCGTGCTGAAGGAGGCGACACCGTTCTGTAACCAGCTCCTTGTTATATCAGATTTGACAGGACCATCCACAGCCTGGTGTCAGGCTCCAGGCCGTGCTGAAGGAGGCGACACCGTTCTGTAACCAGCACCTTGTTGTATCAGATTTGACAGGACCATCCACAGCCTGGTGTCAGGCTCCAGGCCGTGCTGAAGGAGGCGACACCGTTCTGTAACCTGCTCCTTGTTATATCAGATTTGACAGGACCATCCACAGCCTGGTCTCAGGCTCCAGGCCGTGCTGAAGGAGGCGACACCGTTCTGTAACCAGCTGCTTGTTGTATCAGATTTGACAGGACCATCCACAGCCTGGTGTCAGGCTCCAGGCCATGCTGAAGGAGGCGACACCGTTCTGTAACCAGCACCTTGTTATATCAGATTTGACAGGACAATCCACAGCCTGGTGTCAGGCTCCACGCCGTGCTGAAGGAGGTGACACCGTTCTGTAACCAGCTCCTTGTTGTATCAGATTTGACAGGACCATCCACAGCCTCTTGTCAGGCTCCAGGCCGTGCTGAAGGAGGCGACACCGATCTGTAACCAGCTCCTTGTTATATCAGATTTGACTGGACCATCCACAGCCTGTTGTCAGGCTCCAGGCCGTGCAGAAGAAGGCGACACCGTTCTGTAACCAGCACCTTGTTATATCAGATTTGACAGGACAATCCACAGCCTGGTGTCAGGATCCATGCCGTGCTGAAGGAGGCGACACCGTTCTGTAACCAGCTCCTTGTTATATCAGATTTGACAGGACCATCCACAGCCTGGTGTCAGGCTCCAGGCCGTGCTGAAGGAGGTGACACCGTCCTATAACCAGCTCCTTGTTATATCAGATTTGACAGGACCATCCACAGCCTGGTGTCAGGCTCCAGGCCGTGCTGAAGGAGGTGACACCGTTCTGTAACCAGCTCCTTGTTATATCAGATTTGACAGGACCATCCACAGCCTCGTGTCAGGCTCCAGGCCGTGCTGAAGGAGGCGACACCGTTCTGTAACCAGCTCCTTGTTATATCAGATTTGACAGGACCATCCACAGCCTGGTGTCAGGCTCCAGGCCGTGCTGAAGGAGGCGACACCGTTCTCTAACCAGCTCCTTGTTATATCAGATTTCACAGGACCATCCACAGCCTGGTGTCAGGCTTCAGGCCGTGCTGAAGGAGGCGACACCGTTCTATAACCAGCTCCTTGTTATATCAGATTTGACAGGACCATCCACAGCCTGGTGTCAGGCTCCAGGCCGTGCTGAAGGAGGCGACACCGTTCTGTAACCAGCACCTTGTTGTATCAGATTTGACAGGACCATCCACAGCCTGGTGTCAGGCTCCAGGCCGTGCTGAAGGAGGTGACACCGTTCTGTAACCAGCTCCTTGTTATATCAGATTTGACAGGTCCATCCACAGCCTGGTGTCAGGCTCCAGGCCGTGCTGAAGGAGGCGACACCGTTCTGTAACCAGCTCCTTGTTATATCAGATTTGACAGGACCATCCACAGCCTGGTGTCAGGCTCCAGGCCGTGCTGAAGGAGGCGACACCGTTCTGTAACCAGCACCTTGTTGTATCAGATTTGACAGGACCATCCACAGCCTGGTGTTAGGGTCCAGGCCGTGCTGAAGGAGGCGACACCGTTCTGTAACCAGCACCTTGTTATATCAGATTTGACAGGACCATCTACAGCATGGTGTCAGGCTCCAGGCCGTGCTGAAGGAGGCGACACCGTTCTGTAACCAGCTCCTTGTTATATCAGATTTGACAGGACCATCCACAGCCTGGTGTCAGGCTCCAGGCCGTGCTGAAGGAGGCGACACCGTTCTGTAACCAGCTCCTTGTTATATCAGATTTGACAGGACCATCCACAGCCTGGTGTCAGGCTCCAGGCCGTGCTGAAGGAGGCGACACCGTTCTGTATCCAGCTCCTTGTTGTATCAGATTTGACAGGACCATTCTCAGCCTGGTGTCAGGCTCCAGGCCGTGCTGAAGGAGGCTACACCATTCTGTAACCAGCTCCTTGTTATATCAGATTTGATAGGACCATCCACAGCCTGGTGTCAGGCTCCAGGCCGTGCTGAAGGAGGCGACACCGTTCTGTAACCAGCTCCTTGTATCAGATTTGACAGGACCATCCACAGCCTGGTGTCAGGCTCCAGGCCGTGCTGACGGAGGTGACACTGTTCTGTAACCAGCTCCTTGTTATATCAGATTTGACAGGACCATCCACAGCCTGGTGTCAGGCTCCAGGCCGTGCTGAAGGAGGCGACACCGTTCTGTAACCAGCACCTTGTTATATCAGATTTGACGGGACCATCTACAGCATGGTGTCAGGCTCCAGGCCGTGCTGAAGGAGGTGACACTGTTCTGTAACCAGCTCCTTGTTATATCAGATTTGACAGGACCATCCACAGCCTGGTGTCAGACTCCAGGCAGTGCTGAAGGAGGCGACACCGTTCTGTAACCAGCTCCGTGTTATATCAGATTTGACAGGACCATCCACAACCTGGTGTCAGGCTCCAGGCCGTGCTGAAGGAGGCGACACCGTTCTGTAACCAGCTCCTTGTTATATCAGATTTGACAGGACCATCCACAGCCTGGTGTCAGGCTCCAGGCCGTGCTGAAGGAGGCGACACCGTTCTGTAACCAGCTCCTTGTTATATGAGATTTGACAGGACCATCCACAGCCTGGTGTCAGGCTCCAGGCCGTGCTGAAGGAGGCGACACCGTTCTGTAACCAGCTCCTTGTTATATCAGATTTGACAGGACCATCCACAGCCTGGTGTCAGGCTCCAGGCTGTGCTGAAGGAGGTGGCACCGTTCTGTAACCAGCTCCTTGTTATATCAGATTTGACAGGACCATCCACAGCCTGGTGTCAGGCTCCAGGCCGTGCTGAAGGAGGCGACACCGTTCTGTAACCAGCTCCTTGTTATATCAGATTTGACAGGACCATCCACAGCCTGGTGTCAGGCTCCAGGCCGTGCTGAAGGAGGCGACACCGTTCAGTAACCAGCACCGTGTTGTATCAGATTTGACAGGACCATCCACAGCCTGGTGTTAGGGTCCAGGCCGTGCTGAAGGAGGCGACACCGTTCTGTAACCAGCTCCTTGTTATATCAGATTTGACAGGACCATCCACAGCCTGGTGTCAGGCTCCAGGCCGTGCTGAAGGAGGCGACACCGTTCTGGAGCCAGCTCCTTGTTATATCAGATTTGACAGGACCATCCACAGCCTGGTGTCAGGCTACAGGCCGTGCTGAAGGAGGTGACACCGTTCTGTAACCAGCTCCTTGTTGTATCAGATTTGACAGGACCATCCACAGCCTGGTGTCAGGCTCCAGGCCGTGCTGAAGGAGGCGACACTGTTCTGTAACCAGCTCCTTGTTATATCAGATTTGACAGGACCATCCACAGCCTGGTGTCAGGCTCCAGGCCGTGCTGAAGGAGGCGACACCGATATGTAACCAGCTCCTTCTTATATCAGATTTGACAGGACCATCCACAGCCTGGTGTCAGGCTCCAGGCCGTGCTGAAGGAGGCGACACCGTTCTGTAACCAGCTCCTTGTTATATCAGATTTGACAGGACCATCCACAGCCTGGTGTCAGGCTCCAGGCCGTGCTGAAGGAGGTGACACCGTTCTGTAACCAGCTCCTTGTTGTATCAGATTTGACAGGACCATCCACAGCCTGGTGTCAGGCTCCAGGCCGTGCTGACGGAAGTGACACTGTTCTGTAACCAGCTCCTTGTTATATCAGATTTGACAGGACCATCCACAGCCTGGTGTCAGGCTCCAGGCCGTGCTGAAGGAGGCGACACCGATATGTAACCAGCACCTTGTTATATCAGATTTGCAGGACCATCCACAGCCTGGTGTCAGGCTCCAGGCCGTGCTGAAGGAGGCGACACCGATCTGTAACCAGCTCCTTGTTATATCAGATTTGACTGGACCATCCACAGCCTGGTGTCAGGCTCCAGGCCGTGCTGAAGGAGGCGACACCGTTCTGTAACCAGCACCTTGTTATATCAGATTTGACAGGACAATCCACAGCCTGGTGTCAGGATCCAGGCTGTGCTGAAGGAGCCGACACCGTTCTGTAACCAGGTCCTTGTTATATCAGATTTGACAGGACCATCCACAGCCTGGTGTCAGGCTCCAGGCCGTGCTGAAGGAGGCGACACCGTTCTGTAACCAGCACCTTGTTATATCAGATTTACAGGACCATCCACAGCCTGGTGTCAGGCTCCAGGCTTTGCTGAAGGAGGTGACACCGTTCTGTAACCAGCTCCTTGTTATATCAAATTTGACAGGACCATCCACAGCCTGGTGTCAGGCTCCAGGCCGTGCTGAAGGAGGTGACACCGTTCTATAACCAGCTCCTTGTTACATCAGATTTGACAGGACCATCCACAGCCTGGTGTCAGGCTCCAGGCCGTGCTGAAGGAGGTGACACCGTTCTATAACCAGCTCCTTGTTATATCAGATTTGACAGGACCATCCACAGCCTGGTGTCAGGCTCCAGGCCGTGCTGAAGGAGGCGACACCGTTCTGTAACCAGCTCCTTGTTATATCAGATTTGACAGGACCATCCACAGCCTGGTGTCAGGCTCCAGGCCGTGCTGAAGGAGGCGACACCGTTCTGTATCCAGCTCCTTGTTGTATCAGATTTGACAGGACCATTCCCAGCCTGGTGTCAGGCTCCAGGCCGTGCTGAAGGAGGCTACACCGTTCTGTAACCAGCTCCTTGTTATATCAGATTTGATAGGACCATCCACAGCCTGGTGTCAGGCTCCAGGCCGTGCTGAAGGAGGCGACACCGTTCTGTAACCAGCACCTTGTTATATCAGATTTGACGGGACCATCTACAGCATGGTGTCAGGCTCCAGGCCGTGCTGAAGGAGGTGACACTGTTCTGTAACCAGCTCCTTGTTATATCAGATTTGACAGGACCATCCACAGCCTGGTGTCAGACTCCAGGCAGTGCTGAAGGAGGCGACACCGTTCTGTAACCAGCTCCGTGTTATATCAGATTTGACAGGACCATCCACAACCTGGTGTCAGGCTCCAGGCCGTGCTGAAGGAGGCGACACCGTTCTGTAACCAGCAACTTGTTATATCAGATTTGACAGGACCATCCACAGCCTGGTGTCAGGCTCCAGGCCGTGCTGAAGGAGGCGACACCGTTCTGTAACCAGCTCCTTGTTATATCAGATTTGACAGGACCATCCACAGCCTGGTGTCAGGCTCCAGGCCGTGCTGAAGGAGGTGGCACCGTTCTGTAACCAGCTCCTTGTTGTATCAGATTTGACAGGACCATCCACAGCCTCTTGTCAGGCTCCAGGCCGTGCTGAAGGAGGCGACACCGATCTGTAACCAGCTCCTTGTTATATCAGATTTGACTGGACCATCCACAGCCTGTTGTCAGGCTCCAGGCCGTGCAGAAGAAGGCGACACCGTTCTGTAACCAGCACCTTGTTATATCAGATTTGACAGGACAATCCACAGCCTGGTGTCAGGATCCATGCCGTGCTGAAGGAGGCGACACCGTTCTGTAACCAGCTCCTTGTTATATCAGATTTGACAGGACCATCCACAGCCTGGTGTCAGGCTCCAGGCCGTGCTGAAGGAGGTGACACCGTCCTATAACCAGCTCCTTGTTATATCAGATTTGACAGGACCATCCACAGCCTGGTGTCAGGCTCCAGGCCGTGCTGAAGGAGGTGACACCGTTCTGTAACCAGCTCCTTGTTATATCAGATTTGACAGGACCATCCACAGCCTCGTGTCAGGCTCCAGGCCGTGCTGAAGGAGGCGACACCGTTCTGTAACCAGCTCCTTGTTATATCAGATTTGACAGGACCATCCACAGCCTCGTGTCAGGCTCCAGGCCGTGCTGAAGGAGGCGACACCGTTCTGTAACCAGCTCCTTGTTATATCAGATTTGACAGGACCATCCACAGCCTCGTGTCAGGCTCCAGGCCGTGCTGAAGGAGGCGACACCGTTCTCTAACCAGCTCCTTGTTATATCAGATTTCACAGGACCATCCACAGCCTGGTGTCAGGCTCCAGGCCGCGCTGAAGGAGGCGACACCGTTCTGTAACCAGCACCTTGTTATATCAGATTTGACAGGACCATCCACAGCCTGGTGTCAGGCTCCAGGCCGTGCTGAAGGAGGCGACACCGTTCTGTAATCAGCTCCTTGTTATATCAGATTTGACAGGACCATCCACAGCCTGGTGTCAGGCTCCAGGCCGTGCTGAAGGAGGCGACACCGTTCGGTAACCAGCTCCTTGTTATATCAGATTTGACAGGACCATCCACAGCCTGGTGTCAGGCTCCAGGCCGTGCTGAAGGAGGCGACACCGTTCTGTAACCAGCACCTTGTTATATCAGATTTGACAGGACCATCCACAGCCTGGTGACAGGCTCCAGTCCGTGCTGAAGGAGGCGACACCGTTCTGTAACCAGCTCCTTGTTATATCAGATTTGACAGGACCATCCACAGCCTGGTGTCAGGCTCCAGGCCGTGCTGAAGGAGGTGACACCGTTCTGTAACCAGCTCCTTGTTATATCAGATTTGACAGGTCCATCCACAGCCTGGTGTCAGGCTCCAGGCCGTGCTGAAGGAGGCGACACCGTTCTGTAAACAGCACCTTGTTGTATCAGATTTGACAGGACCATCCACAGCCTGGTGTTAGGGTCCAGGCCGTGCTGAAGGAGGCGACACCGTTCTGTAACCAGCACCTTGTTATATCAGATTTGACAGGACCATCTACAGCATGGTGTCAGGCTCCAGGCCGTGCTGAAGGAGGCGACACCGTTCTGTAACCAGCACCTTGTTATATCAGATTTGACAGGATCATCCACAGCCTGGTGTCAGGCTCCAGGCCGTGCTGAAGGAGGCGACACCGTTCTGTAACCAGCTCCTTGTTATATCAGATTTGACAGGACCATCCACAGCCTGGTGTCAGGCTCCAGGCCGTGCTGAAGGAGGCGACACCGTTCTGTAACCAGCTCCTTGTTATATCAGATTTGACAGGACCATCCACAGCCTGGTGTCAGGCTCCAGGCCGTGCTGAAGGAGGCGACACCGTTCTGTAACCAGCTCCTTGTTATATCAGATTTGACAGGACCATCCACAGCCTGGTGTCAGGCTACAGGCCGTGCTGAAGGAGGTGACACCGTTCTGTAACCAGCTCCTTGTTGTATCAGATTTGACAGAACCATCCACAGCCTGGTGTCAGGCTCCAGGCCGTGCTGAAGGAGGTGACACCGTTCTGTAACCAGCTCCTTGTTATATCAGATTTGACAGGACCATCCACAGCCTGGTGTCAGGCTCCAGGCCTGCTGAAGGAGGCGACACCGTTCTGTAACCAGCTCCTTGTTATATCAGATTTGACAGGACCATCCACAGCCTGCTGTCAGGCTCCAGGCCTGCTGAAGGAGGCGACACCGTTCTGTATCCAGCTCCTTGTTATATCAGATTTGACAGGACCATCCACAGCCTGCTGTCAGGCTCCAGGCCGTGCTGAAGGAGGCGACACCGTTCTGTAACCAGCTCCTTGTTATATCAGATTTGACAGGACCATCCACAGCCTGGTGTCAGGCTCCAGGCCGTGCTGAAGGAGGCCACACCGTTCTGTAACCAGCTCCTTGTTATATCAGATTTGACAGGACCATCCGCAGCCTGGTGTCAGGCTCCAGGCCGTGCTGAAGGAGGCCACACCGTTCTGTAACCAGCTCCTTGTTATATCAGATTTGACAGGACTATCCACAGTCTGGTGTAAGGCTCCAGGCCGTGCTGAAGGAGGCGACACCGTTCTGTAACCAGCTCCTTGTTATATCAGATTTGACAGGACCATCCACAGCCTGGTGTCAGGCTCCAGGCCGTGCTGAAGGAGGCGACACCGTTCAGTAACCAGCTCCTTGTTATATCAGATTTGACAGGACCATCCACAGCCTGGTGTCAGGCTCCAGGCCGTGCTGAAGGAGGCAACACCGTTCTGTAACCAGCTCCTTGTTATATCAGATTTGTCAGGACCATCCACAGCCTGGTGTCAGGCTCCAGGCCGTGCTGAAGGAGGCGACACCGTTCTGTAACCAGCTCCTTGTTATATCAAATTTGACAGGACCATCCACAGCCTGGTGTCAGGCTCCAGGCCGTGCTGAAGGAGGTGACACCGTTCTGTAACCATCACCTTGTTATATCAGATTTGACAGGACCATCCACAGCCTGGTGTCAGGCTCCAGGCCGTGCTGAAGGAGGCGACACCGTTCTGTAACCAGCTCCTTGTTGTATCAGATTTGACAGGACCATCCACAGCCTGGTGTCAGGCTCCAGGCCGTGCTGAAGGAGGTGACACCGTTCTGTATCCAGCACCTTATTGTATCAGATTTGACAGGGCCATCCACAGCCTGGTGTCAGGCTCCAGGCCGTGCTGAAGGAGGCGAACCTGTTCGGTAACCAGCTCCTTGTTATATCAGATTTGACAGGACCATCCACAGCCTGGTGTCAGGCTCCAGGCCGTGCTGAAGGAGGCGACACCGTTCTGTAACCAGCTCCTTGTTATATCAGATTTGACAGGACCATCCACAGCCTGGTGTCAGGCTCCAGGCCGTGCTGAAGGAGGCGACACCGTTCTGTAACCAGATCCTTGTTGTATCAGATTTGACAGGACCATCCACAGCCTGGTGTCAGGCTCCAGGCCGTGCTCAAGGAGGGGACACCGTTCTGTAACCATCACCTTGTTATATCAGATTTGACAGGACCATCCACAGCCTGGTGCCAGGCTCCAGGCCGTGCTGAAGGAGGCGACACCGTTCTGTAACCAGCTCCTTGTTATATCAGATTTGACAGGACCATCCGCAGCCTGGTGTCAGGCTCCAGGCCGTGCTGAAGGAGGCGATACAGTTCTGTAATCAGCACCTTGTTATATAAGATTTGACAGGACATTCCACAGCCTGGTGTCAGGCTCCAGGCCGTGCTGAAGGAGGCGACACCGTTCTGTAACCAGCTCCTTGTTATATCAGATTTCACAGGACCATCCACAGCCTGGTGTCAGGCTCCAGGCCGTGCTGAAGGAGGCGACACCGTTCTATAACCAGCTCCTTGTTATATCAGATTTGACAGGACCATCCACAGCCTGGTGTCAGGCTCCAGGCCGTGCTGAAGGAGGCGACACCGTTCTGTAACCAGCACCTTGTTGTATCAGATTTGACAGGACCATCCACAGCCTGGTGTCAGGCTCCAGGCCGTGCAGAAGGAGGTGACACCGTTCTGTAACCAGCTCCTTGTTATATCAGATTTGACAGGACCATCCACAGCCTGGTGTCAGGCTCCAGGCCGTGCTGAAGGAGGCGACACCGTTCTGTAACCAGCACCTTGTTATATCAGATTTGACAGGCCCATCCACAGCCTGGTGTCAGGCTCCAGGCCGTGCTGAAGGAGGCGACACCGTTCTGTAACCAGCTCCTTGTTATATCAGATTTGACAGGACCATCCACAGCCTGGTGTCAGGCTCCAGGCCGTGCTGATGGAGGCGACACCGTTCTGTAACCAGCTCCTTGTTATATCAGATTTGACAGGACCATCCACAGCCTGGTGTCAGGCTCCAGGCCGTGCTGAAGGAGGCGACACCGTTCTGTAACCAGCACCTTGTTATATCAGATTTGACAGGACCATCCACAGCCTGGTGTCAGGCTCCAGTCCGTGCTGAAGGAGGCGACACCGTTCTGTAACCAGCTCCTTGTTATATCAGATTTGACAGGACCATCCACAGCCTGGTGTCAGGCTCCAGGCCGTGCTGAAGGAGGTGACACCGTTCTGTAACCAGCACCTTGTTGTATCAGATTGGACAGGACCATCCACAGCCTGGTGTCAGGCTCCAGGCCGTGCTGAAGGAGGCGACACCGTTCTGTAACCAGCACCTTGTTGTATCAGATTTGACAGGACCATCCACAGCCTGGTGTTAGGGTCCAGGCCGTGCTGAAGGAGGCGACACCGTTCTGTAACCAGCACCTTGTTATATCAGATTTGACAGGACCATCTACAGCATGGTGTCAGGCTCCAGGCCGTGCTGAAGGAGGCGACACCGTTCTGTAAACAGCACCTTGTTATGTCAGATTTGACAGGACCATCCACAGCCTGGTGTCAGGCTCCAGGCCGTGCTGAAGGAGGCGACACCGTTCTGTAACCAGCTCCTTGTTATATCAGATTTGACAGGACCATCCACAGCCTGGTGTCAGGCTCCAGGCCGTGCTGAAGGAGGCGACACCGTTCTGTAACCAGCTCCTTGTTATATCAGATTTGACAGGACCATCCACAGCCTGGTGTCAGGCTCCAGGCCGTGCTGAAGGAGGCGACACCGTTCTGTAACCAGCTCCTTGTTATATCAGATTTGACAGGACCATCCACAGCCTGGTGTCAGGCTACAGGCCGTGCTGAAGGAGGTGACACCGTTCTGTAACCAGCTCCTTGTTGTATCAGATTTGACAGAACCATCCACAGCCTGGTGTCAGGCTCCAGGCCGTGCTGAAGGAGGTGACACCGTTCTGTAACCAGCTCCTTGTTATATCAGATTTGACAGGACCATCCACAGCCTGGTGTCAGGCTCCAGGCCTGCTGAAGGAGGCGACACCGTTCTGTAACCAGCTCCTTGTTATATCAGATTTGACAGGACCATCCACAGCCTGCTGTCAGGCTCCAGGCCTGCTGAAGGAGGCGACACCGTTCTGTATCCAGCTCCTTGTTATATCAGATTTGACAGGACCATCCACAGCCTGCTGTCAGGCTCCAGGCCGTGCTGAAGGAGGCGACACCGTTCTGTAACCAGCTCCTTGTTATATCAGATTTGACAGGACCCACCCACAGCCTGGTGTCAGGCTCCAGGCCGTGCTGAAGGAGGCGACACCGTTCTGTAACCAGCTCCTTGTTATATCAGATTTGACAGGACCATCCACAGCCTGGTGTCAGGCTCCAGGCCGTGCTGAAGGAGGCCACACCGTTCTGTAACCAGCTCCTTGTTATATCAGATTTGACAGGACCATCCGCAGCCTGGTGTCAGGCTCCAGGCCGTGCTGAAGGAGGCCACACCGTTCTGTAACCAGCTCCTTGTTATATCAGATTTGACAGGTCCATCCACAGCCTGGTGTCAGACTCCAGGCCGTGCTGAAGGAGGCGACACCGTTCTGTAAACAGCACCTTGTTGTATCAGATTTGACAGGACCATCCACAGCCTGGTGTTAGGGTCCAGGCCGTGCTGAAGGAGGCGACACCGTTCTGTAACCAGCACCTTGTTATATCAGATTTGACAGGACCATCTACAGCATGGTGTCAGGCTCCAGGCCGTGCTGAAGGAGGCGACACCGTTCTGTAACCAGCACCTTGTTATATCAGATTTGACAGGACCATCCACAGCCTGGTGTCAGGCTCCAGGCCGTGCTGAAGGAGGCGACACCGTTCTGTAACCAGCTCCTTGTTATATCAGATTTGACAGGACCATCCACAGCCTGGTGTCAGGCTCCAGGCCGTGCTGAAGGAGGCGACACCGTTCTGTAACCAGCTCCTTGTTATATCAGATTTGACAGGACCATCCACAGCCTGGTGTCAGGCTCCAGGCCGTGCTGAAGGAGGCGACACCGTTCTGTAACCAGCTCCTTGTTATATCAGATTTGACAGGACCATCCACAGCCTGGTGTCAGGCTCCAGGCCTGCTGAAGGAGGCGACACCGTTCTGTAACCAGCTCCTTGTTATATCAGATTTGACAGGACCATCCACAGCCTGCTGTCAGGCTCCAGGCCTGCTGAAGGAGGCGACACCGTTCTGTATCCAGCTCCTTGTTATATCAGATTTGACAGGACCATCCACAGCCTGCTGTCAGGCTCCAGGCCGTGCTGAAGGAGGCGACACCGTTCTGTAACCAGCTCCTTGTTATATCAGATTTGACAGGACCCACCCACAGCCTGGTGTCAGGCTCCAGGCCGTGCTGAAGGAGGCGACACCGTTCTGTAACCAGCTCCTTGTTATATCAGATTTGACAGGACCATCCACAGCCTGGTGTCAGGCTCCAGGCCGTGCTGAAGGAGGCCACACCGTTCTGTAACCAGCTCCTTGTTATATCAGATTTGACAGGACCATCCGCAGCCTGGTGTCAGGCTCCAGGCCGTGCTGAAGGAGGCCACACCGTTCTGTAACCAGCTCCTTGTTATATCAGATTTGACAGGACTATCCACAGTCTGGTGTAAGGCTCCAGGCCGTGCTGAAGGAGGCGACACCGTTCTGTAACCAGCTCCTTGTTATATCAGATTTGACAGGACCATCCACAGCCTGGTGTCAGGCTCCAGGCCGTGCTGAAGGAGGCGACACCGTTCAGTAACCAGCTCCATGTTATATCAGATTTGACAGGACCATCCACAGCCTGGTGTCAGGCTCCAGGCCGTGCTGAAGGAGGCAACACCGTTCTGTAACCAGCTCCTTGTTATATCAGATTTGACAGGACCATCCACAGCCTGGTGTCAGGCTCCAGGCCGTGCTGAAGGAGGCGACACCGTTCTGTAACCAGCTCCTTGTTATATCAAATTTGACAGGACCATCCACAGCCTGGTGTCAGGCTCCAGGCCGTGCTGAAGGAGGTGACACCGTTCTGTAACCATCACCTTGTTATATCAGATTTGACAGGACCATCCACAGCCTGGTGTCAGGCTCCAGGCCGTGCTGAAGGAGGCGACACCGTTCTGTAACCAGCTCCTTGTTGTATCAGATTTGACAGGACCATCCACAGCCTGGTGTCAGGCTCCAGGCCGTGCTGAAGGAGGTGACACCGTTCTGTATCCAGCACCTTATTGTATCAGATTTGACAGGGCCATCCACAGCCTGGTGTCAGGCTCCAGGCCGTGCTGAAGGAGGCGAACCTGTTCGGTAACCAGCTCCTTGTTATATCAGATTTGACAGGACCATCCACAGCCTGGTGTCAGGCTCCAGGCCGTGCTGAAGGAGGCGACACCGTTCTGTAACCAGCTCCTTGTTATATCAGATTTGACAGGACCATCCACTGCCTGGTGTCAGGCTCCAGGCCTGCTGAAGGAGGCGACACCGTTCTGTAACCAGCTCCTTGTTATATCAGATTTGACAGGACCATCCAGAGCCTGCTGTCAGGCTCCAGGCCTGCTGAAGGAGGCGACACCGTTCTGTATCCAGCTCCTTGTTATATCAGATTTGACAGGACCATCCACAGCCTGCTGTCAGGCTCCAGGCCGTGCTGAAGGAGGCGACACCGTTCTGTAACCAGCTCCTTGTTATATCAGATTTGACAGGACCACCCACAGCCTGGTGTCAGGCTCCAGGCCGTGCTGAAGGAGGCGACACCGTTCTGTAACCAGCTCCTTGTTATATCAGATTTGACAGGACCACCCACAGCCTGGTGTCAGGCTCCAGGCCGTGCTGAAGGAGGCGACACCGTTCTGTAACCAGCTCCTTGTTATATCAGATTTGACAGGACCATCCACAGCCTGGTGTCAGGCTCCAGGCCGTGCTGAAGGAGGCCACACCGTTCTGTAACCAGCTCCTTGTTATATCAGATTTGACAGGACCATCCGCAGCCTGGTGTCAGGCTCCAGGCCGTGCTGAAGGAGGCCACACCGTTCTGTAACCAGCTCCTTGTTATATCAGATTTGACAGGACTATCCACAGTCTGGTGTAAGGCTCCAGGCCGTGCTGAAGGAGGCGACACCGTTCTGTAACCAGCTCCTTGTTATATCAGATTTGACAGGACCATCCACAGCCTGGTGTCAGGCTCCAGGCCGTGCTGAAGGAGGCGACACCGTTCAGTAACCAGCTCCTTGTTATATCAGATTTGACAGGACCATCCACAGCCTGGTGTCAGGCTCCAGGCCGTGCTGAAGGAGGCAACACCGTTCTGTAACCAGCTCCTTGTTATATCAGATTTGACAGGACCATCCACAGCCTGGTGTCAGGCTCCAGGCCGTGCTGAAGGAGGCGACACCGTTCTGTAACCAGCTCCTTGTTATATCAAATTTGACAGGACCATCCACAGCCTGGTGTCAGGCTCCAGGCCGTGCTGAAGGAGGTGACACCGTTCTGTAACCATCACCTTGTTATATCAGATTTGACAGGACCATCCACAGCCTGGTGTCAGGCTCCAGGCCGTGCTGAAGGAGGCGACACCGTTCTGTAACCAGCTCCTTGTTGTATCAGATTTGACAGGACCATCCACAGCCTGGTGTCAGGCTCCAGGCCGTGCTGAAGGAGGTGACACCGTTCTGTATCCAGCACCTTATTGTATCAGATTTGACAGGGCCATCCACAGCCTGGTGTCAGGCTCCAGGCCGTGCTGAAGGAGGCGAACCTGTTCGGTAACCAGCTCCTTGTTATATCAGATTTGACAGGACCATCCACAGCCTGGTGTCAGGCTCCAGGCCGTGCTGAAGGAGGCGACACCGTTCTGTAACCAGCTCCTTGTTATATCAGATTTGACAGGATCATCCACAGCCTGGTGTCAGGCTCCAGGCCGTGCTGAAGGAGGCGACACCGTTCTGTAACCAGCTCCTTGTTATATCAGATTTGACAGGACCATTCACAGCCTGGTGTCAGGCTCCAGGCCGTGCTGAAGGAGGCGACACCGTTCTGTAACCAGCTCCTTGTTGTATCAGATTTGACAGGACCATCCACAGCCTGGTGTCAGGCTCCAAGCTGTGCTGAAGGAGGCGACACCGTTCTGTAACCAGCTCCTTGTTATATCAGATTTGACAGGACCATCCACAGCCTGGTGTCAGGCTCCAGCCCGTTCTGAAGGAGGTGACACCGTTCTGTACCCAGCTCCTTGTTATATCAGATTTGACAGGACCATCCACAGCCTGCTGTCAGGCTCCAGGCCGTGCTGAAGGAGGTGACACCGTTCTGTAACCAGCTCCTTGTTGTATGAAATTTGACAGGACCATCCACAGCCTGGTGTCAGGCTCCAGGCCGTGCTCAAGGAGGCGACACCATTCTGTAACCAGCTCCTTGTTATATCAGATTTGACAGGACCATCCACAGCCTGGTGTCATGCTCCAGGCCGTGCTGAAGGAGGCGACACCGTTCTGTAACCAGATCCTTGTTGTATCAGATTTGACAGGACCATCCACAGCCTGGTGTCAGGCTCCAGGCCGTGCTGAAGGAGGTGACACCGTTCTGTAACCAGCACCTTGTTATATCAGATTTGACAGGACCATCCACAGCCTGGTGTCAGGCTCCAGGCCGTGCTCAAGGAGGCGACACCATTCTGTAACCAGCTCCTTGTTATATCAGATTTGACAGGACCATCCACAGCCTGGTGTCATGCTCCAGGCCGTGCTGAAGGAGGCGACACCGTTCTGTAACCAGATCCTTGTTGTATCAGATTTGACAGGACCATCCACAGCCTGGTGTCAGGCTCCAGGCCGTGCTCAAGGAGGGGACACCGTTCTGTAACCATCACCTTGTTATATCAGATTTGACAGGACCATCCACAGCCTGGTGCCAGGCTCCAGGCCGTGCTGAAGGAGGCGACACCGTTCTGTAACCAGCTCCTTGTTATATCAGATTTGACAGGAGCATCCGCAGCCTGGTGTCAGGCTCCAGACCGTGCTGAAGGAGGCGACACAGTTCTGTAATCAGCACCTTGTTATATCAGATTTGACAGGACATTCCACAGCCTGGTGTCAGGCTCCAGGCCGTGCTGAAGGAGGCGACACCGTTCTGTAACCAGCTCCTTGTTATATCAGATTTAACAGGACCATCCATAGCCTGGTGTCAGGCTCCAGGCCGTGCTGAAGGAGGCGACACCGTTCTGTAACCAGCTCCTTGTTCTATCAGATTTGACAGGACCATCCACAGCCTGGTGTCAGGCTCCAGGCCGTGCTGAAGGAGGCGACACCGTTCTGTAACCAGCTCCTTGTTATATCAGATTTGACAGGACCATCCACAGCCTGGTGTCAGGCTCCAGGCCGTGCTGAAGGAGGCGACACCGTTCTGTAATCAGCACCTTGTTATATCAGATTTGACAGGACCATCCACAGCCTGGTGTCAGACTCCAGGCCGTGCTGAAGGAGGCGACACCGTTCTGTAACCAGCTCCTTGTTATATCAGATTTGACAGGACCATCCACAGCCTGGTGTCAGGCTCCAGGCCGTGCTGAAGGAGGCCACACCGTTCTGTAACCAGCTCCTTGTTATATCAGATTTGACAGGACCATCCACAGCCTGGTGTCAGGCTCCAGGCCGTGCTGAAGGAGGTGACACTGTTCTGTAACCAGCTCCTTGTTATATCAGATTTGACAGGACCATCCACTGCCTGGTGTCAGGCTCCAGGCCGTGCTGAAGGAGGCGACACCGTTCTGTAACCAGCACCTTGTTATATCAGATTTGACAGGACCATCCACAGCCTGGTGTCAGGCTCCAGGCCGTGCTGAAGGAGGCGACACCGTTCTGTAACCAGCTCCATGTTATATCAGATTTGACAGGATCATCCACAGCCTGGTGTCAGGCTCCAGGCCGCGCTGAAGGAGGCGACACCGTTCTGTAACCAGCTCCTTGTTCTATCAGATTTGACAGGACCATCCACAGCCTGGTGTCAGGCTCCAGGCCGTGCTGAAGGAGGCGACACCGTTCTGTAACCAGCTCCGTGTTATATTAGATTTGACAGGACCATCCACAGCCTGGTGTCAGGCTCCAGGCCGTGCTGAAGGAGGCGACACCGTTCTGTAACCAGCTCCTAGTTATATCCGATTTGACAGGCCCATCCACAGCCTGGTGTCAGGCTCCAGGCCGTGCTGAAGGAGGCGACACCGTTCTGTAACCAGCTCCTTGTTATATCAGATTTGACAGGACCATCCACAGCCTGGTGTCAGGCTCCAGGCCGTGCTGAAGGAGGCGACACCGTTCTGTAACCAGCTCCTTGTTATATCAGATCTAACAGGACCATCCACTGCCTGGTGTCAGGCTCCTGGCCGTGCTGAAGGAGGCGACACCGTTCTGTAAACAGCTCCTTGTTATATCAGATTTGACAGGACCATCCACAGCCTGGTGTCAGGCTCCAGGCCGTGCTGAAGGAGGCGACACCGTTCTGTAACCAGCTCCTTGTTATATCAGATTTGACAGGACCATCCACAGGCTGGTGTCAGGCTCCAGGCCGTGCTGAAGGAGGCGACTCCGTTCTGTAACCAGCTCCTTGTTATAACAGATTTGACAGGACCATCCACAGCCTGGTGTCAGGCTCCAGGCCGTGCTGAGGGAGGCGACACCGTTCTGTAACTAGCTCCTTGTTATATCAGATTTGACAGGACCATCCACAGCCTGGTTTCAGGCTCCAGGCCGTGCTGAAGGAGGTGACACCGTTCTGTAACCAGCTCCTTGTTATGTTAGATTTGACAGGACCATCCACAGCCTGGTGTCAGGCTCCAGGCCGTGCTGAAGGAGGTGACACCGTTCTGTAACCAGCTCCTTGTTATAACAGATTTGACAGGACCATCCACAGCCTGGTGTCAGGCTCCAGGCCGTGCTGAAGGAGGCGACACCGTTCTGTAACCAACTCCTTGTTATATCAGATTTGACATGACCATCCACAGCCTGGTGTCAGGCTCCAGGCCGTGCTGAAGGAGGCGACACCGTTCTGTAACCAGCTCCTTGTTATATCAGATTTGACAGGACCATCCACAGCCTGGTGTCAGGCTCCAGGCCATGCTGAAGGAGGCGACACCGTTCTGTAACCAGCTCCTTGTTGTATCAGATTTGACAGACCATCCACAGCCTGGTTTCAGGCTCCAGACCGTGCTGAAGGAGGCGACACCGTTCTGTAACCAGCTCCTTGTTATATCAGATTTGCCAGGACCATCCACAGCCTGGTGTCAGGCTCCAGGCCGTGCTGAAGTAGGCGACACCGTTCTGTAACCAGCTCCTTGCTTTATCAGATTTGACAGGACCATCCACAGCCTGGTGTCAGGCTCCAGGCCGTGCTGAAGGAGGTGACACCGTTCTGTAACCAGCACCTTGTTATATCAGATTTGACAGGACCATCCACAGCCTGGTGTCAGGCTCCAGGCCGTGCTGAAGGAGGCGACACCGTTCTGTAACCAGCTCCATGTTATATCAGAGTAGACAGGACCATCCCAGCCTGGTGTCAGGGTCCAGGCCGTGCTGAAGGAGGCGACACCGTTCTGTAAGCAGCTCAGTGTCATATCAGATTTGTCAGGACCATCCACAGCCTTGTGTCAGGCTCCAGGCCGTGCTGAAGGAGGCGACACCGTTCTGTAACCAGCTCCCTGTTATATCAGATTTGTCAGGACCATCCACAGCCTGGTGTCAGGCTCCAGGCCGTGCTGAAGGAGGTGACACCGTTCTTTAACCAGCATCTTATTATATCAGATTTGACAGGACCATCCACAGCCTGGTGTCAGGCTCCAGGCCGTGCTGAAGGAGGCGACACCGTTCTGTAACCAGCTCCATGTTATATCAGATTTGACAGGACCATCCCAGCCTGCTGTCAGGCTCCAGGCCGTGCTGAAGGAGGCGACACCGTTCTGTAAGCAGCTGTGTTATATCAGATTTGTCAGGACCATCCACAGCCTTGAGTCAGGCTCCAGGCCGTGCTGAAGGAGGTGACACCGTTCTGTAACCAGCACCTTATTATATCAGATTTGACAGGACCATCCACAGCCTGGTGTCAGGCTCCAGGCCGTGCTGAAGGAGGCGACACTGTTCTGTAACCAGCTCCTTGTTATATCAGATTTGACAGGACCATCCACAGACTCGTGTCAGGCTCCAGGCCGTTCTGAAGGAGGTAACACCGTTCTGTAACCAGCTCCTTGTTATATCAGATTTGACAGGACCATCCACAGCCTGGTGTCAGGCTCCAGGCCGTGCTGAAGGAGGTGACACCGTTCTGTAACCAGCTCCTTGTTATATCAGATTTGACAGGACCATTCACAGCCTGGTGTCAGGCTCCAGGCCGTGCTGAAGGAGGCGACACCGTTCTGTAACCAGCTCCTTGTTATATCAGATTTGACAGGACCATCCACAGCCTGGTGTCAGGCTCCAGGCCGTGCTGAAGGAGGCGACACCGTTCTGTAACCAGCTCCTTGTTATATCAGATTTGACAGGACCATCCACAGCCTGGTGTCAGGCTCCAGGCCGTGCTGAAGGAGGTGATACCGTTCTGTAACCATCACCTTGTTATATCAGATTTGACAGGACCATCCACAGCCTGGTATCTGGCTCCAGGCCGTGCTGAAGGAGGCGACACCGTTCTGTAACCAGCTCCTTGTTATATCAGATTTGACAGGACCATCCACAGCCTGGTATCTGGCTCCAGGCCGTGCTGAAGGAGGCGACACCGTTCTGTAACCAGCTCCTTGGTATATCAGATTTGACAGGACCATCCACAGCCTGGTGTCAGGCTCCAGGCCGTGCTGAAGGAGGCGACACTGTTCTGTAACCAGCTCCTTGTTATATCAGATTTGACAGGCTCATCCACAGCCTGGTGTCAGGCTCCAGGACGTGTAACCAGTTCCTTGTTATATCAGATTTGACAGGCTCATCCACAGCCTGGTGTCAGGCTCCAGGCCGTGCTGAAGGAGGCGACACTGTTCTGTAACCAGCTCCTTGTTATATCAGATTTGACAGGCTCATCCACAGCCTGGTGTCAGGCTCCAGGACGTGTAACCAGTTCCTTGTTATATCAGATTTGACAGGCTCATCCACAGCCTGGTGTCAGGCTCCAGGCCGTGCTGAAGGAGGCGACACCGTTCTGTAACCAACTCCTTGTTAAATCAGATTTGACAGGACCATCCACAGCCTGGTGTCAGGCTCCAGGCCGTGCTGAAGGAGGCGACACCGTTCCCTAACCAGCTCCTTGTTATATCAGATTTGACAGGACCATCCACAGCCTGGTTTCAGGCTCCAGGCCGTGCTGAAGGAGGCGACACCTTTCTGCAACCAGCTCCTTGTTATATCAGATTTGACAGGACCATCCACAGCCTGGTGTCAGGCTCCAGGCCGTGCTGAAGGAGGCGACACCGTTCTGTAACCTGCTCCTTGTTATATCAGATTTGACAGGACCATCCACAGCCTGGTGTCATGCTCCAGGCCGTGCTGAAGGAGGCGACACCGTTCTGTAACCTGCTCCTTGTTATATCAGATTTGACAGGACCATCCACAGCCTGGTGTCAGGCTCCAGGCCGTGCTGAAGGAGGCGACACCGTTCTGTAACCAGCTCCTTGTTATATCAGATTTGCCAGGACCATCCACAGCCTGGTGTCAGGCTCCAGGCCGTGCTGAAGGAGGCGACACCGTTCTGTAACCAGCTCCTTGTTATATCAGATTTGACAGGACCATCCACAGCCTGGTGTCAGGCTCCAGGCCTCGCTGAAGGAGGCGACACCGTTCTGTAACCAGCTCCTTGTTGTTTCAGAATTGACAGGACCATCCACAGACTGGTGTCAGGCTCCAGGCCGTGCTGAAGGAGGCGACACCGTTCTGTAACCAGCACCTTGTTATATCAGATTTGACAGGACCACCCACAGCCTGGTGTCAGGCTCCAGGCCGTGCTGAGGGAGGCGACACCGTTCTGTAACTAGCTCCTTGTTATATCAGATTTGACAGGCCCATCCACAGCCTGGTGTCAGGCTCCAGGCCGTGCTGAAGGAGGCGACACCGTTCTGTAACCAGCTCCTTGTTATATCAGATCTAACAGGACCATCCACTGCCTGGTGTCAGGCTCCAGGCCGTGCTGAAGGAGGCGACACCGTTCTGTAAACAGCTCCTTGTTATATCAGATTTGACAGGACCATCCACAGCCTGGTGTCAGGCTCCAGGCCGTGCTGAAGGAGGCGACACCGTTCTGTAACCAGCTCCTTGTTATATCAGATTTGACAGGACCATCCACAGGCTGGTGTCAGGCTCCAGGCCGTGCTGAAGGAGGCGACTCCGTTCTGTAACCAGCTCCTTGTTATAACAGATTTGACGGTACCACCCACAGCCTGGTGTCAGGCTCCAGTCCGTGCTGAAGGAGGCGACTCCGTTCTGTAACCAGCTCCTTGTTATATCAGATTTGACAGGACCATCCACAGCCTGGTGTCAGGCTCCAGGCCGTGCTGAGGGAGGCGACACCGTTCTGTAACTAGCTCCTTGTTATATCAGATTTGACAGGACCATCCACAGCCTGGTTTCAGGCTCCAGGCCGTGCTGAAGGAGGTGACACCGTTCTGTAACCAGCTCCTTGTTATGTTAGATTTGACAGGACCATCCACAGCCTGGTGTCAGGCTCCAGGCCGTGCTGAAGGAGGTGACACCGTTCTGTAACCAGCTCCTTGTTATAACAGATTTGACAGGACCATCCACAGTCTGGTGTCAGGCTCCCGACCGCGCTGAAGGAGGCGACACCGTTCTGTAACCAGCTCCTTGTTATATCAGATTTGACAGGACCATCCACAGCCTGGTGTCAGGCTCCAGGCCATGCTGAAGGAGGCGACACCGTTCTGTAACCAGCTCCTTGTTGTATCAGATTTGACAGACCATCCACAGCCTGGTTTCAGGCTCCAGACCGTGCTGAAGGAGGCGACACCGTTCTGTAACCAGCTCCTTGTTATATCAGATTTGCCAGGACCATCCACAGCCTGGTGTCAGGCTCCAGGCCGTGCTGAAGTAGGCGACACCGTTCTGTAACCAGCTCCTTGCTTTATCAGATTTGACAGGACCATCCACAGCCTGGTGTCAGGCTCCAGGCCGTGCTGAAGGAGGTGACACCGTTCTGTAACCAGCACCTTGTTATATCAGATTTGAGAGGACCATCCACAGCCTGGTGTCAGGCTCCAGGCCGTGCTGAAGGAGGCGACACCGTTCTGTAACCAGCTCCATGTTATATCAGATTTGACAGGACCATCCCAGCCTGGTGTCAGGCTCCAGGCCGTGCTGAAGGAGGCGACACCGTTCTGTAAGCAGCTCAGTGTTATATCAGATTTGTCAGGACCATCCACAGCCTGGTGTCAGGCTCCAGGCCGTGCTGAAGGAGGCGACACCGTTCTGTAACCAGCTCCTTGTTATATCAGATTTGACAGGACCATCCACAGCCTGGTGTCAGGCTCCAGGCCGTGCTGAAAGAGGTGACACCGTTCTGTAACCAGCACCTTATTATATCAGATTTGACAGGACCATCCACAGCCTGGTGTCAGTCTCCAGGCCGTGCTGAAGGAGGCGACACCGTTCTGTAACCAGCGCCTTGTTATATCAGATTTGACAGGGCCATCCACAGCCTGGTGTCAGGCTCCAGGCCGTGCTGAAGGAGGCGACACCGTTCTGTAACCAGCTCCTTGTTATATCAGATTTGACAGGACCATCCACAGCCAGGTGTCAGGCTCCAGGCCGTGCTGAAGGAGGTGACACCGTTCTTTAACCAGCACCTTATTATATCAGATTTGACAGGGCCATCCACAGCCTGGTGTCAGGCTCCAGGCCATGCTGAAGGAGGCGACACCGTTCTGTAACCAGCTCCTTGTTATACCAGATTTGACAGGACCATCCACAGCCTGGTGTCAGGCTCCAGGCCGTGCTGAAGTAGGCGACACCGTTCTGTAACCAGCTCCTTGTTATATCAGATTTGACAGGTCTATCCACAGCCTGGTGTCAGGCTCCAGGCCGTTCTGAAGGACGTAACACCGTTCTGTAACCAGCTCCTTGTTATATCAGATTTGACAGGACCATCCACAGCCTCGTGTCAGGCTCCAGGCCGCGCTGAAGGAGGCGACACTGTTCTGTAACCAGCTCCTTGTTATATCAGATTTGACAGGACCATCCACAGCCTCGTGTCAGGCTCCGCGCCGTGCTGAAGGAGGTAACACCGTTCTGTAACCAGCTCCTTGTTATATCAGATTTGACAGGACCATCCACAGCCTGGTGTCAGGCTCCAGGCCGTGCTGAAGGAGGCGACACCGTTCTGTAACCAGCTCCTTGTTATATCAGATTTGACAGGACCATCCACAGCCTGGTGTCAGGCTCCAGGCCGTGCTGAAGGAGGTGACACCGTTCTGTAACCAGCTTCTTGTTGTATGAGATTTGACAGGACCATTCACAGCCTGGTGTCAGGCTCCAGGCCGTGCTGAAGGAGGCGACACCGTTCTGTAACCAGCTCCTTGTTATATCAGATTTGACAGGACCATCCACAGCCTGGTGTCAGGCTCCAGGCCGTGCTGAAGGAGGCGACACCGTTCTGTAACCAGCTCCTTGTTATATCAGATTTGACAGGACCATCCACAGCCTGGTGTCAGGCTCCAGGCCGTGCTGAAGGAGGCGACACCGTTCAGTAACCAGCTCCTTGTTATATCAGATTTGACAGGACCATCCACAGCCTGGTGTCAGGCTCCAGGCCGTGCTGAAGGAGGCAACACCGTTCTGTAACCAGCTCCTTGTTATATCAGATTTGACAGGACCATCCACAGCCTGGTGTCAGGCTCCAGGCCGTGCTGAAGGAGGCGACACCGTTCTGTAACCAGCTCCTTGTTATATCAAATTTGACAGGACCATCCACAGCCTGGTGTCAGGCTCCAGGCCGTGCTGAAGGAGGTGACACCGTTCTGTAACCATCACCTTGTTATATCAGATTTGACAGGACCATCCACAGCCTGGTGTCAGGCTCCAGGCCGTGCTGAAGGAGGCGACACCGTTCTGTAACCAGCTCCTTGTTGTATCAGATTTGACAGGACCATCCACAGCCTGGTGTCAGGCTCCAGGCCGTGCTGAAGGAGGCGACACCGTTCTGTAACCAGCTCCTTGTTATATCAGATTTGACAGGACCATCCACAGCCTGGTGTCAGGCTCCAGGCCGTGCTGAAGGAGGCGACACCGTTCTGTAACCAGCTCCTTGTTATATCAGATTTGACAGGACCATTCACAGCCTGGTGTCAGGCTCCAGGCCGTGCTGAAGGAGGCGACACCGTTCTGTAACCAGCTCCTTGTTATATCAGATTTGACAGGACTATCCACAGCCTGGTGTCAGGCTCCAGGCTGTGCTGAAGGAGGCGACACCGTTCTGTAACCAGCACCGTGTTATGTCAGATTTGACAGGACTATCCACAGCCTGGTGTCAGGCTCCAGGCCGTGCTGAAGGAGGCGACACCGTTCTGTAACCAGCACCGTGTTATATCAGATTTGACAGGACCATTCACAGCCTGGTGTCAGGCTCCAGGCCGCGCTGAAGGAGGCGAAACTGTTCGGTAACCAGCTCCTTGTTATATTAGATTTGACAGGAACATCCACAGCTGTCATGATATTCAAACACACACATCATGATGGACACACTAACAGGCAAATCAGAGTACACAACACCACAACCAATCACAGACAAGAACACCAACCATATAAAAAGCACGAGCACGACACCTGGTGGTCAGTAGGTCTGGGGAGAAGGGAACAAGAAAGAGCTGTTAAAACACCACAAGCAGGGAACCCCCCACGTGCAGAGTGCAAAGACCAAACTGTAAATAGTAAGTTTAAATAAAGAAGCGTTGTACCATATGCAACTGTGTTGGCTCATCTGTGTGTCAGAACACCCAACACCACATGGTACAGGAGTGGATCGATACCTGCCTACTAACCTGCCATTCTGGACATGGACCACACCGGCAAACCGCAGCCGATGCAAGTCACGGGGAACCTAGGTACCAACTGGAAGCTCTACAGGCAGCGATTTGACCTGTACATCCGTGCCACCGAAAAACAGAATGTCTCGGATGACTCGAAGATTGCAATGCTCCTCTTCTACGCAGGTCCGCACGCAACCGACGTCTTCAACTCACTGGTGATCGAAGAATGCGAAAGCCAAGCCAAATATGACACGGTCATCCTCAAACTGGACCAACACTTTCAAGTTGAAGTAAATGAAAGTTTTGAAAGATACCTCTTTCAGCAACGCCTGCAAGGTAAGGAGGAGCTTTTTCAACCCTTTTTGACGCACCTCCGGATTCTAGCGCAGTCCTGCGGTTACGGCACCACCACAGAGTCCATGATCAGGGACCAGATTGTTTTTGGCGTTGCCTCTAGTGGCCTATGCCAGCAGCTTCTTAAAATGAAAAGCCTCACCTTAGCGTCTGCTGTGGAAGCCTGTGTCCTCCACGAAAATGCTACCTGCCGTTTTGCCCGATTTCAGGCGTCCGAGTTGGCACGGAGGGGGTACCCAGCCGTCGAATCGGCAAGCCAGGCCGCCCACGACGTCGAACGCATCCAGGCCGTCGATTACTTCCCGACCCACGGCCCGGACGACAGCGGCCGCTTCCCGCGCTTTTCGCGGTCTCCCGCGCAGGTGCGCGCCAAAAATAACGGCCACAACGAGGGACGCACTGCGCAGGCGCGCCCACCGCAAGATCGCACTGCGCATGCGCAGTGGCGCAACGAACGCCGTGACGTCATGTCGTGCGGCAATTGTGGAGCTCTACATTTAAAAGGGCAATGTCCTGCAAAAAACCGACAGTGCCACAGATGTGGCAAGATGGGCCACTACGCAGCCCACTGTCGTTCGGCTCAACCCATGGATCCGGCGCATCCTCGACAACCTCGCAGACGAGTCAGGACCGTCCAGCCCACGCATCAAGACTTCCAGTTAAGTGATGCAGATGACCAGGATGCCTTCCGAGTTTCCGTCATTGATGTCAACAAGGTCAATGCCATCAATCCAGCCGATGAGTGGTGTGCCACCCTGACGGTCAACCCGAACTCGTCGCAAGCCCATTAGACTGGACTTATAATACCGTTCATATGTTTAACAAGTTGCACAATTTTACATGATAACCTGTTGTTGTTTATCGTTCCAGAGGTCGTCTGACTGGACAACTGTTCAAGTTTTTTTTTCTTCTTCTCTCGTTCGCATTTATGTTATGTTATGGTACAACTTGGCTCATGTGACGCACCCGACATCGCTCCATGTACATAGT
Source organism: Scyliorhinus torazame (assembly GCF_047496885.1). Lineage (NCBI taxonomy): Eukaryota > Metazoa > Chordata > Chondrichthyes > Carcharhiniformes > Scyliorhinidae > Scyliorhinus > Scyliorhinus torazame. The sequence continues at coordinate 963,154 of NW_027307786.1, forward strand.
TCCGTCATATGCACATGCTGCACACGACACACACACACTCCTAGATGCACTCACGACACGATCATATTTATCACCACGTAGGCACATATCTTTGTAAAAAGGGGGGATGTCATGATATTCAAACACACACATCATGATGGACACACTAACAGGCAAATCAGAGTACACAACACCACAACCAATCACAGACAAGAACACCAACCATATAAAAAGCACGAGCACGACACCTGGTGGTCAGTAGGTCTGGGGAGAAGGGAACAAGAAAGAGCTGTTAAAACACCACAAGCAGGGAACCCCCCACGTGCAGAGTGCAAAGACCAAACTGTAAATAGTAAGTTTAAATAAAGAAGCGTTGTACCATATGCAACTGTGTTGGCTCATCTGTGTGTCAGAACACCCAACACCACAACAGCCTCGTGTCAGGCTCCGCGCCGTGCTGAAGGAGTTGACACCATTCAGTAACCAGCTCCTTGTTATATCAGATTTGACAGGACCATCCACAGCCTGGTGTCAGGCTCCAGGCCGTGCTGAAGGAGGTGACACCGTTCTGTAACCAGCTCCTTTTTATATCAGATTTGACAGGACCATCCACAGCCTGGTGTCAGGCTCCAAGCTGTGCTGAAGGAGGCGACACCGTTCTGTAACCAGCTCCTTGTTATATCAGATTTGACAGGACCATCCACAGCCTGGTGTCAGGCTCCAGCCCGTTCTGAAGGAGGTGACACCGTTCTGTACCCAGCTCCTTGTTATATCAGATTTGACAGGACCATCCACAGCCTGCTGTCAGGCTCCAGGCCATGCTGAAGGAGGTGACACCGTTCTGTAACCAGCTCCTTGTTGTATGAAATTTGACAGGACCATCCACAGCCTGGTGTCAGGCTCCAGGCCGTGCTCAAGGAGGCGACACCATTCTGTAACCAGCTCCTTGTTATATCAGATTTGACAGGACCATCCACAGCCTGGTGTCATGCTCCAGGCCGTGCTGAAGGAGGCGACACCGTTCTGTAACCAGATCCTTGTTGTATCAGATTTGACAGGACCATCCACAGCCTGGTGTCAGGCTCCAGGCCGTGCTCAAGGAGGCGACACCGTTCTGTAACCAGCTCCTTGTTATATCAGATTTGACAGGATCATCCGCAGCCTGGTGTCAGGCTCCAGACCGTGCTGAAGGAGGCGACACAGTTCTGTAACCAGCACCTTGTTATATCAGATTTGACAGGACCATCCACAGCCTGGTGTCAGGCTCCAGGCCGTGCTGAAAGAGACGACCCCGTTCTGTAACCAGCACCTTGTTATATCAGATTTGACAGGACCATCCACAGCCTGGTGTCAGGCTCCAGGCCGTGCTGAAGGAGGTGACACCGTTCTTTAACCAGCATCTTATTATATCAGATTTGACAGGACCATCCACAGCCTGGTGTCAGGCTCCAGGCCGTGCTGAAGGAGGCGACACCGTTCTGTAACCAGCTCCTTGTTATATCAGATTTGACAGGACCATCCCAGCCTGCTGTCAGGCTCCAGGCCGTGCTGAAGGAGGCGACACCGTTCTGTAAGCAGCTGTGTTATATCAGATTTGTCAGGACCATCCACAGCCTTGTGTCAGGCTCCAGGCCGTGCTGAAGGAGGCGACACCGTTCTGTAACCAGCACCTTATTATATCAGATTTGACAGGACCATCCACAGCCTGGTGTCAGGCTCCAGGCCGTGCTGAAGGAGGTGACACCGTTCTGTAACCAGCACCTTATTATATCAGATTTGACAGGACCAACCACAGCCTGGTGTCAGGCTCCAGGCCGTCTGAAGGAGGTAACACCGTTCTGTAACCAGCTCCTTGTTATATCAGATTTGACAGGACCATCCACAGCCTCGTGTCAGGCTCCAGGCCGTGCTGAAGGAGGCGACACTGTTCTGTAACCAGCTCCTTGTTATATCAGATTTGACAGGACCATCCACAGACTCGTGTCAGGCTCCAGGCCGTTCTGAAGGAGGTAACACCTTTCTGTAACCAGCTCCTTGTTATATCAGATTTGACAGGACCATCCACAGCCTGGTGTCAGGCTCCAGGCCGTGCTGAAGGAGGCGACACCGTTCTGTAACCAGCCCCTTGTTATATCAGATTTGACAGGACCATCTACAGCATGGTGTCAGGCTCCAGGCCGTGCTGAAGGAGGTGATACCGTTCTGTAACCATCACCTTGTTATATCATATTTGACAGGACCATCCACAGCCTGGTATCTGGCTCCAGGCCGTGCTGAAGGAGGCGACACCGTTCTGTAACCAGCTCCTTGTTATATCAGATTTGACAGGACCATCCACAGCCTGGTATCTGGCTCCAGGCCGTGCTGAAGGAGGCGACACCGTTCTGTAACCAGCTCCTTGTTATATCAGATTTGACAGGACCATCCACAGCCTGGTGTCAGGCTCCAGGCCGTGCTGAAGGAGGCGACACTGTTCTGTAACCAGCTCCTTGTTATATCAGATTTGACAGGCTCATCCACAGCCTGGTGTCAGGCTCCAGGACGTGTAACCAGTTCCTTGTTATATCAGATTTGACAGGCTCATCCACAGCCTGGTGTCAGGCTCCAGGCCGTGCTGAAGGAGGCGACACTGTTCTGTAACCAGCTCCTTGTTATATCAGATTTGACAGGCTCATCCACAGCCTGGTGTCAGGCTCCAGGACGTGTAACCAGTTCCTTGTTATATCAGATTTGACAGGCTCATCCACAGCCTGGTTTCAGGCTCCAGGCCGTGCTGAAGGAGGCGACACCTTTCTGCAACCAGCTCCTTGTTATATCAGATTTGACAGGACCATCCACAGCCTGGTGTCAGGCTCCAGGCCGTGCTGAAGGAGGCGACACCGTTCTGTAACCTGCTCCTTGTTATATCAGATTTGACAGGACCATCCACAGCCTGGTGTCATGCTCCAGGCCGTGCTGAAGGAGGCGACACCGTTCTGTAACCTGCTCCTTGTTATATCAGATTTGACAGGACCATCCACAGCCTGGTGTCAGGCTCCAGGCCGTGCTGAAGGAGGCGACACCGTTCTGTAACCAGCTCCTTGTTATATCAGATTTGCCAGGACCATCCACAGCCTGGTGTCAGGCTCCAGGCCGTGCTGAAGGAGGCGACACCGTTCTGTAACCAGCTCCTTGTTATATCAGATTTGACAGGACCATCCACAGCCTGGTGTCAGGCTCCAGGCCTCGCTGAAGGAGGCGACACCGTTCTGTAACCAGCTCCTTGTTGTTTCAGATTTGACAGGACCATCCACAGACTGGTGTCAGGCTCCAGGCCGTGCTGAAGGAGGCGACACCGTTCTGTAACCAGCTCCTTGTTATATCAGATTTGACAGGACCATCCACAGCCTGGTGTCAGGCTCCAGAACGCGCTGAAGGAGGCGACACCGTTCTGTAACCAGCAGCTTGTTATATCAGATTTGCCAGGACCATCCACAGCCTGGTGTCAGGCTCAAGGCCGTGCTGAAGGAGGCGACACCGTTCTGTAACCAGCTCCTTGTTATATCAGATTTGACAGGACCATCCACAGCCTGGTGTCAGGCTCCAGGCCTCGCTGAAGGAGGCGACACCGTTCTGTAACCAGCTCCTTGTTGTTTCAGATTTGACAGGACCATCCACAGACTGGTGTCAGGCTCCAGGCCGTGCTGAAGGAGGCGACACCGTTCTGTAACCGGCTCCTTGTTGTATCAGGTTTGACAGGACCATCCACAGCCTGGTGTCAGGCTCCAGGCCGTGCTGAAGGAGGCGACACCGTTCTGTAACCAGCTCCTTGTTATATCAGATTTGACAGGGCCATCCACAGCCTGGTGTCAGGCTCCACGCCGTGCTGAAGGAGGTGACACCGTTCTCTAACCAGCACCTTATTAAATCAGATTTGACAGGGCCATCCACAGCCTGGTGTCAGGCTCCAGGCCGTGCTGAAGGAGGCGACACCGTTCTGTAACCAGCTCCTTGTTATATCAGATTTGACAGGACCATCCACAGCCTGGTGTCAGGCTCCAGGCCGTGCTGAAGGAGGTGACACCGTTCTGTAACCAGCTCCTTGTTATATCAGATTTGACAGGACCATCCACAGCCTGGTGTCAGGCTCCAGGCCGTGCTGAAGGAGGCGACACCGTTCTGTAACCAGCACCTTGTTATATCAGATTTGACAGGACCATCCACAGCCTGGTGTCAGGCTCCAGGCCGTGCTGAAGGAGGTGACACCGTTCTGTAACCAGCTCCTTGTTATATCAGATTTGACAGGACCATCCACAGCCTGGTGTCAGGCTCCAGACCGTGCTGAAGGAGGTGACACCGTTCTGTAACCAGCTCCTTGTTATATCTGATTTGACAGGACCACCCACAGCCTGGTGTCAGGCTCCAGGCCGTGCTGAAGGAGGTGACACCGTTCTGTAACCAGCTCCTTGTTATATCAGATTTGACAGGACCATCCACAGCCTGGTGTCAGGCTCCAGGCCGTGCTGAAGGAGGCGACACCGTTCTGTAAGCAGCTCAGTGTTATATCAGATTTGTCAGGACCATCCACAGCCTGGTGTCAGGCTCCAGGCCGTGCTGAAGGAGGCGACACCGTTCTGTAACCAGCTCCTTGTTATATCAGATTTGACAGGACCATCCACAGCCTGGTGTCAGGCTCCAGGCCGTGCTGAAAGAGGTGACACCGTTCTGTAACCAGCACCTTATTATATCAGATTTGACAGGACCATCCACAGCCTGGTGTCAGTCTCCAGGCCGTGCTGAAGGAGGCGACACCGTTCTGTAACCAGCGCCTTGTTATATCAGATTTGACAGGGCCATCCACAGCCTGGTGTCAGGCTCCAGGCCGTGCTGAAGGAGGCGACACCGTTCTGTAACCAGCTCCTTGTTATATCAGATTTGACAGGAACATCCACAGCCAGGTGTCAGGCTCCAGGCCGTGCTGAAGGAGGTGACACCGTTCTTTAACCAGCACCTTATTATATCAGATTTGACAGGGCCATCCACAGCCTGGTGTCAGGCTCCAGGCCATGCTGAAGGAGGCGACACCGTTCTGTAACCAGCTCCTTGTTATACCAGATTTGACAGGACCATCCACAGCCTGGTGTCAGGCTCCAGGCCGTGCTGAAGTAGGCGACACCGTTCTGTAACCAGCTCCTTGTTATATCAGATTTGACAGGTCTATCCACAGCCTGGTGTCAGGCTCCAGGCCGTTCTGAAGGAGGTAACACCGTTCTGTAACCAGCTCCTTGTTATATCAGATTTGACAGGACCATCCACAGACTCGTGTCAGGCTCCAGGCCGCGCTGAAGGAGGCGACACTGTTCTGTAACCAGCTCCTTGTTATATCAGATTTGACAGGACCATCCACAGCCTCGTGTCAGGCTCCGCGCCGTGCTGAAGGAGGTAACACCGTTCTGTAACCAGCTCCTTGTTATATCATATTTGACAGGACCATCCACAGCCTGGTGTCAGGCTCCAGGCCGTGCTGAAGGAGGCGACACCGTTCTGTAACCAGCTCCTTGTTATATCAGATTTGACAGGACCATCCACAGCCTGGTGTCAGGCTCCAGGCCGTGCTGAAGGAGGTGACACCGTTCTGTAACCAGCTTCTTGTTGTATGAGATTTGACAGGACCATTCACAGCCTGGTGTCAGGCTCCAGGCCGTGCTGAAGGAGGCGACACCGTTCTGTAACCAGCTCCTTGTTATATCAGATTTGACAGGACCATCCACAGCCTGGTGTCAGGCTCCAGGCCGTGCTGAAGGAGGCCACACCGTTCTGTAACCAGCTCCTTGTTATATCAGATTTGACAGGACCATCCGCAGCCTGGTGTCAGGCTCCAGGCCGTGCTGAAGGAGGCCACACCGTTCTGTAACCAGCTCCTTGTTATATCAGATTTGACAGGACTATCCACAGTCTGGTGTAAGGCTCCAGGCCGTGCTGAAGGAGGCGACACCGTTCTGTAACCAGCTCCTTGTTATATCAGATTTGACAGGACCATCCACAGCCTGGTGTCAGGCTCCAGGCCGTGCTGAAGGAGGCGACACCGTTCAGTAACCAGCTCCTTGTTATATCAGATTTGACAGGACCATCCACAGCCTGGTGTCAGGCTCCAGGCCGTGCTGAAGGAGGCAACACCGTTCTGTAACCAGCTCCTTGTTATATCAGATTTGACAGGACCATCCACAGCCTGGTGTCAGGCTCCAGGCCGTGCTGAAGGAGGCGACACCGTTCTGTAACCAGCTCCTTGTTATATCAAATTTGACAGGACCATCCACAGCCTGGTGTCAGGCTCCAAGCTGTGCTGAAGGAGGTGACACCGTTCTGTAACCATCACCTTGTTATATCAGATTTGACAGGACCATCCACAGCCTGGTGTCAGGCTCCAGGCCGTGCTGAAGGAGGCGAACCTGTTCGGTAACCAGCTCCTTGTTATATCAGATTTGACAGGACCATCCACAGCCTGGTGTCAGGCTCCAGGCCGTGCTGAAGGAGGCGACACCGTTCTGTAACCAGCTCCTTGTTGTATCAGATTTGACAGGACCATCCACAGCCTGGTGTCAGGCTCCAAGCTGTGCTGAAGGAGGCGACACCGTTCTGTAACCAGCTCCTTGTTATATCAGATTTGACAGGACCATCCACAGCCTGGTGTCAGGCTCCAGCCCGTTCTGAAGGAGGTGACACCGTTCTGTAACCAGCTCCTTGTTGTATCAGATTTGACAGGACCATCCACAGCCTGGTGTCAGGCTCCAGGCCGTGCTGAAGGAGGTGACACCGTTCTGTATCCAGCACCTTATTGTATCAGATTCGACAGGGCCATCCACAGCCTGGTGTCAGGCTCCAGGCCGTGCTGAAGGAGGTGACACCGTTCTGTACCCAGCTCCTTGTTATATCAGATTTGACAGGACCATCCACAGCCTGCTGTCAGGCTCCAGGCCGTGCTGAAGGAGGTGACACCGTTCTGTAACCAGCTCCTTGTTGTATGAAATTTGACAGGACCATCCACAGCCTGGTGTCAGGCTCCAGGCCGTGCTCAAGGAGGCGACACCATTCTGTAACCAGCTCCTTGTTATATCAGATTTGACAGGACCATCCACAGCCTGGTGTCATGCTCCAGGCCGTGCTGAAGGAGGCGACACCGTTCTGTAACCAGATCCTTGTTGTATCAGATTTGACAGGACCATCCACAGCCTGGTGTCAGGCTCCAGGCCGTGCTGAAGGAGGTGACACCGTTCTGTAACCAGCACCTTGTTATATCAGATTTGACAGGACCATCCACAGCCTGGTGTCAGGCTCCAGGCCGTGCTCAAGGAGGGGACACCGTTCTGTAACCATCACCTTGTTATATCAGATTTGACAGGACCATCCACAGCCTGGTGTCAGGCTCCTGGCCGTGCTGAAGGAGGCGACACCGTTCTGTAACCAGCTCCTTGTTATATCAGATTTGACAGGACCATCCGCAGCCTGGTGTCAGGCTCCAGACCGTGCTGAAGGAGGCGACACAGTTCTGTAATCAGCACCTTGTTATATCAGATTTGACAGGACCATCCACAGCCTGGTGTCAGGCTCCAGGCCGTGCTGAAGGAGGCGACACCGTTCTGTAACCAGCTCCGTGTTATATCAGATTTGACAGGACCATCCACAGCCTGGTGTCAGGCTCCAGGCCGTGCTGAAGGAGGCGACACCGTTCAGAAACCAGCTCCTTGTTATATCAGGTTTGACAGGACCATCCACAGGCTGGTGTCAGGCTCCAGGCCGTGCTGAAGGAGGCGACACCGTTCTGTAACCAGCACCTTGTTGTATCAGATTTGACAGGACCATCCACAGCCTGGTGTCAGGCTCCAGGCCGTGCTGAAGGAGGCGACACCGTTCTGTAACCAGCTCCTTGTTATGTCAGATTTGACAGGACCATCCACAGCCTGGTGTCAGGATCCAGGCCGAGCTGAAGGAGGCGACACCGTTCTGTAACCAGCTCCTTGTTATGTCAGATTTGACAGGACCATCCACAGCCTGGTGTCAGGCTCCAGGCCGTGCTGAAGGAGGCGACACCGTTCTGTAACCAGCTCCTTGTTATGTCAGATTTGACAGAACCATCCACAGCCTGGTGTCAGGCTCCAGGCCGTGCTGAAGGAGGCGACACCGTTCTGTAACCAGCTCCTTGTTATGTCAGATTTGAGAGGACCATCCACAGCCTGCTGTCAGGCTCCAGGCCGTACTGAAGGAGGTGACACCGTTCTGTAACCAGCTCCTTGTTATATCAGATTTGACAGGACCATCCACAGCCTGGTGTCAGGCTCCAGGCCGTGCTGAAGGAGGCGACACCGTTCTGTAACCAGCTCCTTGTTCTATCAGATTAGACAGGACCATCCACAGCCTGGTGTCAGGCACCAGGCCGTGCTGAAGGAGGCGACAGCGTTCTGTAACCAGCTCCTTGTTATATCAGATTTGACAGGACCATCCACAGCCTGGTGTCAGGCTCCAGGCCGTGCTGAAGGAGGCGACACCGTTCTGTAACCAGCTCCTTGTTGTATCAGATTTGACAGGACCATCCACAGCCTGGTGTCAGGCTCCAGGCCGTGCTGAAGGAGGCGACACCGTTCTGTAACCAGCTCCTTGTTATATCAGATTTGACAGGACCATCCACAGCCTGGTGTCAGGCTCCAGGCCGTGCTGAAGGAGGCGACATCGTTCTGGAACCAGCTCCGTTTTATATCAGATTTGACGGTACCACCCACAGCCTGGTGTCAGGCTCCAGGCCGTGCTGAAGGAGGCGACACCGTTCTGTAACCAGCACCTTGTTATATCAGATTTGACAGGACCATCCACAGCCTGGTGTCAGGCTCCAGGCCGTGCTGAAGGAGGCGACACCGTTCTGTAACCAGCACCTTGTTATATCAGATTTGACAGGACCATCCACAGCCTGGTGTCAGGCTCCAGGCCGTGCTGAAGGAGGCGACACCGTTCTGTAACCAGCACCTTGTTATATCAGATTTGACAGGACCATCCACAGCCTGGTGTCAGGCTCCAGGCTGTGCTGAAGGAGGCGACACCGTTCTGTAACCAGCTCCTTGTTATGTCAGATTTGACAGGACCATCCACAGCCTGGTGTCAGGCTCCAGGCCGTACTGAAGGAGGTGACACCGTTCTGTAACCAGCTCCTTGTTATATCAGATTTGACAGGACCATCCACAGCCTGGTGTCAGGCTCCAGGCCGTGCTGAAGGAGGCGACACCGTTCTGTATCCAGCTCCTTGTTATATCAGATTTGACAGGACCATCCACAGCCTGGTGTCAGGCTCCAGGCCGTGCTGAAGGAGGTGACACCGTTCAGTAACCAGCTCCTTGTTATATCAGATTTGACAGGACCATCCACAGCCTGGTGTCAGGCTCCAGGCCGTGCTGAAGGAGGCGACACCGTTCTGTAACCAGCTCCTTGTTGTATCAGATTTGACAGGACCATCCACAGCCTGGTGTCAGGCTCCAGGCCGTGCTGAAGGAGGCGACACCGTTCTGTAACCAGCTCCTTGTTATATCAGATTTGACAGGACCATCCACAGCCTGGTGTCAGGCTCCAGGCCGTGCTGAAGGAGGTGACACCGTTCTGTAACCAGCTCCTTGTTATATCAGATTTGACAGGACCATCCACAGACTGGTGTCAGGCTCCAGGCCGTGCTGAAGGAGGCGACATCGTTCTGGAACCAGCTCCGTTTTATATCAGATTTGACGGTACCACCCACAGCCTGGTGTCAGGCTCCAGGCCGTGCTGTAGGAGGCGACACCGTTCTGTAACCAGCTCCTTGTTATATCAGATTTGACAGGACCATCCACAGACTGGTGTCAGGCTCCAGGCCGTGCTGAAGGAGGCGACACAGTTCTGAAACCAGCTCCTTGTTATATCAGATTTGACAGGCCCATCCACAGGCTGGTGTCAGGCTCCAGGCCGTGCTGAAGGAGGCGACACCGTTCTGTAACCAGCTCCTTGTTGTATAAGATTTGACAGGACCATCCACAGCCTGGTGTCAGGCTCCAGGCCGTGCTGAAGGAGGTGACACCGTTCTGTAACCAGCTCCTTGTTGTATCAGATTTGACAGGACCATCCACACCCTGGTGTCAGGCTCCAGGCCGTGCTGAAGGAGGCAACATCGTTCTGTAACCAGCACCGTGATATATCAGATTTGGCAGGCCCACCCACAGCCTGGTGTCAGGCTCCAGGCTGTGCTGAAGGAGGCGACACCATTCTGTAACCAGCTCCTTGTTATATCAGGTTTGACAGCACCATCCACACTCTGGTGTCAGGCTCCAGGCCGTGCTGAAGGAAACCCATCCTCAGCATCTCCACTCACCTTCCAATAACACAACCTGCAGAAACCCATTCTCAGCATCTTCACTCACCTCCCAATAACACAACCTGCAGAAACCCATCCTCAGCATCTCCACTCACTTTCCAATAACACAACCTGCAGAACCCATCCTCAGCATCTTCAATCACCTCCCAATAACACAACCTGCAGAAACCCATCCTCAGAATCGTCACTCATCTCCCAATAACACAACCTGCAGAAACCCATCCTCAGCATCTTCACTCACCTCCCAATAACACAACCTGCAGAAACCCATCCTCAGCATCTTCACTCACCTCCCAATAACACAACCTGCAGAAACCCATCCTCAGCATCTCCACTCACCTCCCAATAACACAACCTGCAGAAACCCATCCTCAGCATCTCCACTCACCTCCCAATAACACAACCTGCAGAAACCCATCATCAGCATCTCCACTCACCTTCCAATAACACAACCTGCAGAAACCCATCCTCAGCATCTTCACTCACCTCCCAATAACACAACCTGCAGAAACCCATCCTCAGCATCTCCACTCACCTCCCAATAACACAACCTGCAGAAACCCATCCTCAGCATCTTCACTCACCTCCCAATAACACAACCTGCAGAAACCCATCCTCAGCATCTCCACTCACCTCCCAATAACACAACCTGCAGAAACCCATCCTCAGCATCTCCACTCACCTTCCAATATCACAACCTGCAGAAACCGATCCTCAGCATCTTCACTCACCTCCCAATAACACAACCTGCAGAAACCCATCCTCAGCATCTCCACTCACCTCCCAATAACACAACCTGCAGAAACCCATCCTCAGCATCTTCACTCACCTCCCAATAACACAACCTGCAGAAACCCATCCTCAGCATCTCCACTCACCTCCCAATAACACAACCTGCAGAAACCCATCATCAGCAACTCCACTCACCTCCCAATGACACAACCTGCAGAAACCCATCCTCAGCATCTTCACTCACCTCCTAATAACACAATCTGCAGAAACCCATCCTCAGCATCTCCACTCACCTTCCAATAACACAACCTGCAGAAACCCATCCTCAGCATCTCCACTCACCTTCCAATAACACAACCTGCAGAAACCCATCCTCAGCATCTTCACTCACCCCCCAATGACACAACCTGCAGAAACCCATCCTCAGCATCTTCACTCACCTCCCAATAACACAACCTGCAGAAACCCATCCTCAGCATCTCCACTCACCTTCCAATAACACAACCTGCAGAAACCCATCCTCAGCATCTTCACTCACCCCCCAATGACACAACCTGCAGAAACCCATCCTCAGCATCTTCACTCACCTCCCAATAACACAACCTGCAGAAACCCATCCTCAGCATCTCCACTCACCTTCCAATAACACAACCTGCAGAAACCCATCCTCAGCATCTCCACTCACCCCCCAATAACACAACCTGCAGAAACCCATCCTCAGCATCTCCACTCACCTCCCAATAACACAACCTGCAGAAACCCATCCTCAGCATCTTCACTCACCTCCCAATAACACAACCTGCAGAAACCCATCCTCAGTATCTCCACTCACCTCCCAATAACACAACCTGCAGAAACACATCCTCAGCATCTCCACTCACCTCCCAATAACACAACCTGCAGAAACCCATCCTCAGCATCTCCACTCACCTTCCAATAAGACAACCTGCAGAAACACATCCTCAGCATCTTCACTCACCTTCCAATAAGACAACCTGCAGAAACCCATCCTCAGCATCTCCACTCACCTCCCAATAACACAACCTGCAGAAACCCATCCTCAGCATCTCCACTCACCTCCCAATAACACAACCTGCAGAAACACATCCTCAGCATCTTCACTCACCCCCCAATAACACAACCTGCAGAAACCCATCCTCAGCATCTCCACTCACCTCCCAATAACACAACCTGCAGAAACACATCCTCAGCATCTTCACTCACCTCCCAATAACACACCCTGCAAAAACCCATCCTCAGCATCTTCACTCACCTCCCAATAACACAACCTGCAGAAACCCATCCTCAGCATCTCCACACAGCTCCCAATAACACAACCTGCAGGAACCCATCCTCAGCATCTCCACTCATCACCCAATAACACAACCTACCGAAACCCATCCTCAGCATCTCCACTCACCTTCCAATAACACAACCTGCAGAAACCCATCCTCAGCATCTCCACTCATCACCCAATAACACAACCTGCAGAAACCCATCCTCAGCATCTCCACTCACCTCCCAATAACACAACCTGCAGAAACTCATCCTCAGCATCTTCACTCACCTCCCAATAACAAAACCTGCAGAAACCCATCCTCAGCATCTTCACTAACCTTCCTATAACACAACCTGCAGAAACCCTTCCTCAGCATCTTCACTAACCTTCCAATAACACAACCTGCAGAACCCCATTCTCAGCATCTCTACTGACCTTCCAATAACACAACCTGCAGAAACCCATCCTCAGCATCTTCACTCACCTCCCAATAACACAACCTGCAGAAACCCATCCTCAGCATCTCCACTCACCTCCCAATAACACAACCTGCAGAAACCCATCCTCAGCATCTTCACTCATCACCCAATAACACAACCTACCGAAACCCATCCTCAGCATCTCCACTCATCACCCAATAACACAACCTGCAGGAACCCATCCTCAGCATCTCCACTCATCACCCAATAACACAACCTACCGAAACCCATCCTCAGCATCTCCACTCACCTTCCAATAACACAACCTGCAGAAACCCATCCTCAGCATCTCCACTCATCACCCAATAACACAACCTGCAGAAACCCATCCTCAGCATCTCCACTCACCTCCCAATAACACAACCTGCAGAAACTCATCCTCAGCATCTTCACTCACCTCCCAATAACACAACCTGCAGAAACCCATCCTCAGCATCTTCACTAACCTTCCTATAACACAACCTGCAGAAACCCATCCTCAGCATCTTCACTAACCTTCCAATAACACAACCTGTAGAAACCCATCCTCAGCATCTCCACTCACCTCCCAATAACACAACCTGCAGAAAACCATCCACAGCATCTCCACTCACCTCCCAATAACACAACCTGCAGTACCCCATCCTCAGCATCTCCACTCACCTCCCAATAACACAACCTGCAGAAAACCATCCACAGCATCTCCACTCACCTCCCAATAACACAACCTGCAGTACCCCATCCTCAGCATCTCCACTCACCTCCCAATAACACAACCTGCAGAAAACCATCCACAGCATCTCCACTCACCTCCCAATAACACAACCTGCAGAAAACCATCCTCAGCATCTCCACTCACCTCCCAATAACACAACCTGCAGAAACCCATCCTCAGCATCTTCACTCACCTCCCAATAACACAACCTGCAGAAACCCATCCTCAGCATCTTCACTCATCTCCCAATAACACAACCTGCAGAAACCCATCCTCAGCATCTTCACTCACCTCCCAATAACACAACCTGCAGAAACCCATCCTCAGCAACTCCACTCACCTCCCAATAACACAACCTGCAGAAACCCATCCTCAGCATCTTCACTCACCTCCCAATAACACAACCTGCAGAAACCCATCCTCAGAATCTCCACTCACCTCCCAATAACACAACCTGCAGAAACCCATCCTCAGCATCTCCACTCACCTTCCAATAGCACAACCTGCAGAAACCCATCCTCAGCATCTTCACTCAGCTCCCAATAACACAACCTGCAGAAACGCATCCTCAGCATCTTCACTCACCTCCCAATAACACAACCTGCAGAAACCCATCCTCAGAATCTTCACTCAGCTCCCAATAACGCAACCTGCAGAAACCCATCCTCAGCATCTCCACTCACGCCCCAATAACACAACCTGCAGAAACCCATCCTCAGAATCTTCACTCAGCTCCCAATAACGCAACCTGCAGAAACCCATCCTCAGCATCTCCACTCACCTCCCAATAACATAACCTGCAGAAACCCATCCTCAGCATCTTCATTAACCTTCCAATAACTCAACCTGCAGAAACACATCCTCAGCATCTTCACTCACCTTCCAATAACACAACCTGCAGTAACCCATCCTCAGCATCTCCTACTCACCTTCCAATAACACAACCTGCAGAAACCCATCCTCAGCATCTCCACTCACCTCCCAATAACACAACCTGCAGAAACCGATCCTCAGCGTCTCCACTCACCTCCCAATAACACAACCTGCAGAAACCCATCCTCAGCATCTCCACTCACCTCCCAATAACACAACCTGCAGAAACCCATCCTCAGCATCTTCACTCAGCTCTCAATAACACAACCTGCAGTAACCCATCCTCAGCATCTCCACTCACCTCCCAATAACACAACCTGCAGAAACCCATCCTCAGCATCTCCACTCACCTTCCAATAACACAACCTGCAGAAACCCATCCTCAGCATCTTCACTCACCTCCCAATAACACAACCTGCAGAAACCCATCCTCAGCGTCTCCACTCACCTCCCAATAACACAACCTGGTGAAACCCATCCTCAGCATCTTCACTCACCTCCCAATAACACAACCTGCAGAAACCCATCCTCAGCATCTTCACTCACCTCTCAATAACACAACCTGCAGTAACCCATCCTCAGCATCTCCACTCACCTCCCAATAACACAACCTGCAGAAACCCATCCTCAGCATCTCCACTCACCTCCCAATAACACAACCTGCAGAAACCCATCCTCAGCATCTCCACTCACCTCCCAATAACACAACCTGCAGAAACCCATCCTCAGCATCTCCACTCACCTCCCAATAACACAACCTGCAGAAACCCATCCTCAGCATCTCCACTCACCTTCCATTAACACAACCTGCAGAAACCCATCCTCAGCATCTCCACACCTCCCAATAACACAACCTTCAGAAACCCATCCTCAGCATCTCCACACCTCCCAATAACACAACCTGCAGAAACCCATCCTCAGCATCTCCACTCACCTTCCAATAACACAACCTGCAGAAACCCATCCTCAGCATCTTCACTCACCTCCCAATAACACAACCTGCAGAAACCCATCCTCAGCATCTTCACTCACCTCCCAATAACACAACCTGCAGAAACCCATCCTCAGCATCTTCACTCGCCTCCCAATAACACAACCTGCAGAAACCCATCCTCAGCATCTCCACTCACCTTCCAATAACACAACCTGCAGAATCCATCCTGAGCATCTTCACTCACCTCCCAATAACACAACCTGCAGAAACCCATCCTCAGCATCTTCACTCACCTCCCAATAACACAACCTGCAGAAACCCATCCTCAGCATCTCCACTCACCCCCCAATAACACAACCTGCAGAAACCCATCCTCAGCGTCTTCACTCACCTCCCAATAACACAAACTGCAGAAACCCATCCTCAGCATCTCCACTAACCTTCCAATAACACAACCAGCAGAAACCCATCCTCAGTATCGCCACTCACCTCCCAATAACACAACCTGCAGAAACCCATCCTCAGCATCTTCACTCACCTCCCAATAACACAACCTGCAGAAACCCATCCTCAGCATCTCCACTCACCCCCCAATAACACAACCTGCAGAAACCCATCCTCAGCGTCTTCACTCACCTCCCAATAACACAACCTGCAGTAACCCATCCTCAGCATCTCCACTCACCTCCCAATAACACAACCTGCAGAAACCCATCCTCAGCATCTCCACTCACCTTCCATTAACACAACCTGCAGAAACCCATCCTCAGCATCTCCACACCTCCCAATAACACAACCTGCAGAAACCCATCCTCAGCATCTCCACTCACCTTCCAATAACACAACCTGCAGAAACCCATCCTCAGCATCTTCATTCACCTCCCAATAACACAACCTGCAGAAACCATCCTCAGCATCTTCACTCACCTCCCAATAACACAACCTGCAGAAACCCATCCTCAGCATCTTCACTCACCTCCCAATAACACAACCTGCAGAAACCCATCCTCAGCATCTTCACTCGCCTCCCAATAACACAACCTGCAGAAACCCATCCTCAGCATCTCCACTCACCCCCCAATAACACAACCTGCAGAAACCCATCCTCAGCGTCTTCACTCACCTCCCAATAACACAACCTGCAGAAACCCATCCTCAGCATCTCCACTCACCCCCCAATAACACAACCTGCAGAAACCCATCCTCAGCGTCTTCACTCACCTCCCAATAACACAACCTGCAGAAACCCATCCTCAGCATCTCCACTCACCCCCCAATAACACAACCTGCAGAAACCCATCCTCTGCATCTTCACTCACCTTCCAATAACACAACCTGTAGAAACCCATCCTCAGCATCTTCACTAACCTTCCAATAACACAACCTGTAGAAACCCATCCTCGGCATCTCCACTAACCTTCCAATAACACAACCAGAGGGTGGCGGTTGATGTGAAATGTTCAGAATGGAGTTCAGTCACAAGTGGAGTACCACAAGGATCTGTTCTGGGGCCGTTGCTGTTTGTCATTTTATCAATGACCTAGAGGAAGGCGCAGAAGGGTGGGTGAGTAAATTTGCAAACGATACTAAAGTCGGTGGTGTTGTCGATATTGTGGAAGCAAGTAGCAGGTTACAGAGGGATATAGATAAGCTGCAGAGCTGGGCTGAGAGGTGGCAAATGGAGTTTAATGTAGAGAAGTGTGAGGTGATTCACTTTGGAAGGAATAACAGGAATGCGGAATATTTGGCTAATGGTAAAGAACTTGAAAGTGTGGATGAGCAGAGGGATCTAGGTGTCCATGTACATAGATCCCTGAAAGTTGCCACCCTGGTTGATAGGGTTGTGAAGAAGGCCTATGGAGTGTTGGCCTTTATTGGTAGAGGGATTGAGTTCCGGAGTCAGGAGGTCATGTTGCAGCTGTACAGAACTCTTGCTCGGCCGCATATGGAGTATTGTGTACAGTTCTGGTCACCGCATTATAGGAAGGACGTGGAGGCTTTGGAGCGGGTGCAGAGGAGATTTACCAGGATGTTGCCTGGTATGGAGGGAAAATCTTATGAGGAAAGGCTGATGGACTTGAGGTTGTTTTCGTTGGAGAGAAGAAGGTTGAGAGGAGACTTAATAGAGGCATACAAAATGATCAGGGGGTTGGATAGGGTGGACAGTGAGAGCCTTCTCCCGCGGATGGAAATGGCTGGCACGAGGGGACATAACTTTAAACTGAGGGGTAATAGATATAGGACAGAGGTCAGAGGTAGGTTCTTTACGCAAAGAGTAGTGAGGCCGTGGAATGCCCTACCTGCTACAGTAGTGAACTCGCCAACATTGAGGGCATTTAAAAGTTTATTGGATAAACATATGGATGATAATGGCATAGTGTAGGTTAGATGGCTTTTGTTTCGGTGCAACATCGTGGGCCGAAGGGCCTGTACTGCGCTGTATTGTTCTATGTTCTATGTTCTATAAACCTACCCTCAGCATCTCCACTCACCTTCCAATAACACAACCTGCAGAAACCTATCATCAGCATCTCCACTAACCTTCCAATAACACAACCTGCAGAAACCCATCCTCAGCATCTCCACTCACCTTCCAATAACACAACCTGCAGAAACCCATCCTCAGCATCTCCACTCACCTCCCAATAACTCAACCTGCAGAAACCCATCCTCAGCATCTCCACTCACCTTCCAATAACACAACCTGCAGAAACCCATCCTCAGCATCTTCACTAATATCCCAATAACACAACCTGCAGAAACCCATCCACAGCATCTCCACTCACCTCCCAATAACACAACCTGCAGAAACCCATCCTCAGCATCTCCACTCACCTCCCAATTACACAACCTGCAGAAACCCATCCTCAGCATCTTCACTAACCTCCCAATAACACAACCTGCAGAAACCCATCCTCAGCATCTTCACTCACCTCCCAATAACACAACCTGCAGAAACCCATCCTCAGCATCTCCACTCACCTCCCAATTACACAACCTGCAGAAACCCATCCTCAGCATCTTCACTAACCTCCCAATAACACAACCTGCAGAAACACATCCTCAGCATCTCCACTCACCTCCCAATAACACAACCTGCAGAAACCCATCCTCAGCATCTCCACTCACCTCCCAATAACACAACCTGCAGAAACCCATCCTCAGCATCTTCACTCACCTCCCAATAGCACAACCTGCAGAAACCCATCCTCAGCATCTTCACTCGCCTCCCAATTACACAACCTGCAGAAACCCATCCTCAGCATCTTCACCCACCTCCCAATAACACAAACTGCAGAAACCCATCCTCAGCATCTTCACCCACCTCCCAATAACACAAACTGCAGAAACGCATCCTCAGCATCTTCACTAACCTCCCAATAACACAACCTGCAGAAACCCATCCTCAGTATCTCCACTCACCTCCCAATAACACAACCTGCAGAAACCCATCCTCAGCATCTTCACTCACCTCCCAATAACACAACCTGCAGAAACCCATCCTCAGCATCTCCACTCACCTCCCAATCACACAACCTGCAGAAACCCATCCTCAGCATCTTCAATCACCTCCCAATAACACAACCTGCAGAAACCCATTCTCAGCATCTCCACTCACCTCCCAATAACACAACCTGCAGAAACCCATCCTCAGCATCTTCACCCAACTCCCAATAACACAACCTGCAGAAACCCACCCTCAGCACCTCCACTCACCTCCCAATAACACAACCTGCAGAAACCCATCCTCAGCATCTTCACTCACCTCCCAATAACACAACCTGCTGAAACCCATCCTCAGCATCACCACTCACCTCCCAATAACACAACCTGCAGAAACCCATCCTCAGCATCTCCACTCACCTCCCAATTACACAACCTGCAGAAACCCATCCTCAGCATCTTCACTCACCTCCCAATAACACAACCTGCAGAAACCCATCCACAGCATCTCCACTCAACTCCCAATAGCACAACCTGCAGAAACCCATCCTCAGCATCTCCACTCACCTCCCAATACCACAACCTGCAGAAACCCATCCTCAGCATCTTCACTCACCTCCCAATAACACAACCTGCAGAAACCCATCCTCAGCATCTCCACTCACCTCCCAATAACACAACCTGCAGAACCCATCCTCAGCATCTCCACTCACCTCCCAATAGCACAACCTGCAGAAACCCATCCTCAGCATCTCCACTCACCTCCCAATAACACAACCTGCAGAAACCCATCCTCAGCATCTCCACTCACCTCCCAGTAACACAACCTGCAGAAACCCATCCTCAGCATCTCCACTCACCTCCCAATAACACAACCTGCAGAAACCCATCCTCAGCATCTCCACTCACCTCCCAGTAACACAACCTGCAGAAACCCATCCTCAGCATCTCCACTCACCTCCCAATAACATAACCTGCAGAAACCCATCCTCAGCATCTCCACTCGCCTCCCAATAACACAACCTGCAGAAACCCATCCTCAGCATCTTCACTAACCTCCCAATAACTCAACCTGCAGAAACCCATCCTCAGCATCTCCACTCACCTCCCAATAACACATCCTGCAGAAACCCATCCTCAGCATCTTCACTCACCTCCCAATAACACAACCTGCAGAAACCCATCCTCAGCTTCTCCACTCACCTCCCAATAACACAAACTGCAGAAACCCATCCTCAGCATCTTCACTCACCCCCCAATTACACAACCTGCAGAAACCCATCCTCAGCAACTCCACTCACCTCCCAATAACACAACCTGCAGAAACCCATCCTCAGCATCTCCACTCACCTCCCAATAACACTACCTGCAGAAACCCATCCTCAGCATCTTCACTCACCTCCCAGTAACAAAACCTGCAGAAACCCATCCTCAGCATCTCCACTCACCTCCCAATAACACTACCTGCAGAAACCCATCCTCAACATCTCCACTCACCTCCCAGTAACACAACCTGCAGAAACCCATCCTCAGCATCTTCACTCACCTCCCAGTAACAAAACCTGCTGAAACCCATCCTCAGCATCTTCACTCACCTCCCAATAACACAACCTGCAGAAACCCATCCACAGCATCTCCACTCACCTCCCAATAACACAACCTGCAGAAACCCATCCTCAGCATCTCCACTCACCTCGCAATAACACAACCTGCAGAAACCCATCCTCAGCATCTCCACTCACCTCCCAATAACACAACCTGCAGAAACCCATCCTCAGCATCTCCACTCACCTCCCAATAACACAACTTGCAGAACCCATCCTCAGCACCTTAACTAATCTTCCAATAACAAAACCTGCAGAAACCCATCTACAACATATTCACTAACATTCCAATAACAAAACCTGCAGAAACCCATCCTCAGCATCTCCACTCACCTCCCAATAACACAACCTGCAGAAACCCATCCTCAGCATCTCCACTCACCTCCCAATAACACAACCTGCAGAACCCATCCTCAGCACCTGAACTAATCTTCCAATAACAAAACCTGCAGAAACCCATCTACAACATATTCACTAACATTCCAATAACAAAACCTGCAGAAACCCATCCTCAGCATCTCCACTCACCTCCCAATAACACAACCTGCAGAAACCCATCCTCAGAATCTCCACTAAACTCCCAATATCACAACCTGCAGAAACCCATTCTCAGCCTCTTCACTCACCTCGCAATACCACAACCTGCAGAAACCCATCCTCAGCATCTTCACTCACCTCCCAATAACACAACCTGCAGAAACCCATCCTCAGCATCTTCACTCACCTCCCAATAACACAACCTGCAGAAACCCATCCTCCGCATCTCCACTATCCTTCCAATAACTCAATCTGCAGAAACCCATCCTCAGAATCGTCACTCATCTCCCAATAACACAACCTGCAGAAACCCATCCTCAGCATCTCCACTCACCTCCCAATAACACAACCTGATGAAACCTATCCTCAGCATCTCCACTCACCTCCCAATAACACAACCTGCAGAAACCCATCCTCAGCATCTTCCCTAACCTCCCAATAACACAACCTGTAGAAACCCATCCTCAGCACCTCCACTCACATTCCAATAACACAACCTACAGAAATCCATCCTCAGCATCTCCACTGACCTCCCAATACCACAACCTGCAGAAACGCATCCTCAGCATCTTCAATCATCTCCCAATTACACAACCTGCAGAACCCCATTCTCAGCATCTCTACTGACCTTCCAATGACACAACCTGCAGAAACCCATCCTCAGCATCTCCACTCACCTCCCAATAACACAACCTGCAGAAACCCATCCTCAGCAGCTTCACTCACCTCCCAATAACACAACCTGCAGAAACCCATCCTCAGCATCTCCACTGACCTCCCAATACCACAACCTGCAGAAACGCATCCTCAGCATCTCCACTCATCTCCCAATTACACAACCTGCAGAACCCCATTCTCAGCATCTCTACTGACCTTCCAATGACACAACCTGCAGAAACCCATCCTCAGCATCTTCACTCACCTCCCAATTACACAACCTGCAGAAACCCATCCTCAGCATCGTCACTCACCTCCCAATAACACAACCTGCAGAAACCTATCCTCAGCATCTCCACTCACCTCCCAATAACACAACCTGCAGAAACCCATTCTCAGCATCTTCCCTGACCGCCCAATAACACAACCTGCAGTAACCCATCCTCAGCATCTTCACCCACCTCCCAATAACACAAACTGCAGAAACCCATCCTCAGCATCTTCACCCACCTCCCAATAACACAAACTGCAGAAACGCATCCTCAGCATCTTCACTAACCTCCCAATAACACAACCTGCAGAAACCCATCCTCAGTATCTCCACTCACCTCCCAATAACACAACCTGCAGAAACCCATCCTCAGCATCTTCACTCACCTCCCAATAACACAACCTGCAGAAACCCATCCTCAGCATCTCCACTCACCTCCCAATCACACAACCTGCAGAAACCCATCCTCAGCATCTTCAATCACCTCCCAATAACACAACCTGCAGAAACCCATTCTCAGCATCTCCACTCACCTCCCAATAACACAACCTGCAGAAACCCATCCTCAGCATCTTCACCCACCTCCCAATAACACAACCTGCAGAAACCCACCCTCAGCACCTCCATTCACCTCCCAATAACACAACCTGCAGAAACCCATCCTCAGCATCTTCACTCACCTCCCAATAACACAAGCTGCTGAAACCCATCCTCAGCATCACCACTCACCTCCCAATAACACAACCTGCAGAAACCCATCCTCAGCATCTCCACTCACCTCCCAATTACACAACCTGCAGAAACCCATCCTCAGCATCTTCACTCACCTCCCAATAACACAACCTGCAGAAACCCATCCACAGCATCTCCACTCAACTCCCAATAGCACAACCTGCAGAAACCCATCCTCAGCATCTCCACTCACCTCCCAATACCACAACCTGCAGAAACCCATCCTCAGCATCTTCACTCACCTCCCAATAACACAACCTGCAGAAACCCATCCTCAGCATCTCCACTCACCTCCCAATAACACAACCTGCAGAACCCATCCTCAGCATCTCCACTCACCTCCCAATAGCACAACCTGCAGAAACCCATCCTCAGTATCTCCACTCACCTCCCAATAACACAACCTGCAGAAACCCATCCTCAGCATCTCCACTCACCTCCCAGTAACACAACCTGCAGAAACCCATCCTCAGCATCTCCACTCACCTCCCAATAACACAACCTGCAGAAACCCATCCTCAGCATCTCCACTCACCTCCCAGTAACACAACCTGCAGAAACCCATCCTCAGCATCTCCACTCGCCTCCCAATAACACAACCTGCAGAAACCCATCCTCAGCATCTCCACTCACCTCCCAATAACACAACCTGCAGAAACCCATCCTCAGCATCTTCACTCACCTCCCAATAACACAACCTGCAGAAAACCATCCTCAGCATCTCCACTCGCCTCCCAATAACACAACCTGCAGAAACCCATCCTCAGCATCTTCACTAACCTCCCAATAACTCAACCTGCAGAAACCCATCCTCAGCATCTCCACTCACCTCCCAGTAACACAACCTGCAGAAACCCATCCTCAGCATCTTCACTCACCTCCCAATAACACAACCTGCAGAAACCCATCCTCAGCATCTCCACTCACCTCCCAGTAACACAAACTGCAGAAACCCATCCACAGCATCTCCACTAACCTCCCAATAACACAACCTGCAGAAACCCATCCTCAGAATCTTCACTCACCTCCCAATAACACAACCTGCAGAAACCCATCCTCAGCATCTCCACTCACCTCCCAGTAACACAACCTGCAGAAACCCATCCTCAGCATCTCCACTCACCTCCCAGTAACACAACCTGCAGAAACCCATCCTCAGCATCTTCACTCACCTCCCAGTAACAAAACCTGCAGAAACCCATCCTCAGCATCTCCACTCACCTCCCAATAACACAACCTGCAGAACCCATCCTCAGCACCTTAACTAATCTTCCAATAACAAAACCTGCAGAAACCCATCTACAACATATTCACTAACATTCCAATAACAAAACCTGCAGAAACCCATCCTCAGCATCTTCACTCACCTCGCAATACCACAACCTGCAGAAACCCATCCTCAGCATCTTCACTCACCTCCCAATAACACCACCTGCAGAAACCCATCCTCCGCATCTCCACTATCCTTCCAATAACTCAATCTGCAGAAACCCATCCTCAGAATCGTCACTCATCTCCCAATAACACAACCTGCAGAAACCCACCTCAGCATCTCCACTCACCTCCCAATAACACAACCTGATGAAACCTATCCTCAGCATCTCCACTCACCTCCCAATAACACAACCTGCAGAAACCCATCCTCAGCATCTCCACTCACATTCCAATAACACAACCTACAGAAATCCATCCTCAGCATCTCCACTGACCTCCCAATACCACAACCTGCAGAAACCCATCCTCAGCATCTCCACTCACCTCCCAAGAACACAACCTGCAGAAACGCATCCTCAGCATCTTCAATCATCTCCCAATTACACAACCTGCAGAACCCCATTCTCAGCATCTCTACTGACCTTCCAATGACACAACCTGCAGAAACCCATCCTCAGCATCTCCACTCACCTCCCAATAACACAACCTGCAGAAACCCATCCTCAGCATCTCCACTCATCTCCCAATTACACAACCTGCAGAACCCCATTCTCAGCATCTCTACTGATCTTCCAATGACACAACCTGCAGAAACCCATCCTCAGCATCTTCACTCACCTCCCAATAACACAACCTGCAGAAACCCATCCTCAGCATCACCACTCACCGTCCAATAACACAACCTGCAGAAACCCATCCTCAGCATCTCCACTCACCTCCCAAGAACACAACCTGCAGAAACGCATCCTCAGCATCTTCAATCATCTCCCAATTACACAACCTGCAGAACCCCATTCTCAGCATCTCTACTGACCTTCCAATGACACAACCTGCAGAAACCCATCCTCAGCATCTCCACTCACCTCCCAATAACACAACCTGCAGAAACCCATCCTCAGCATCTCCACTCATCTCCCAATTACACAACCTGCAGAACCCCATTCTCAGCATCTCTACTGACCTTCCAATGACACAACCTGCAGAAACCCATCCTCAGCATCTCCACTCACCTCCTAATAACACAACCTGCAGAAACCCATCCTCATCATCTCCGCTCACCTCCCAATAACACAACCTGCAGAAACCCATCCTCAGCATCGTCACTCACCTCCCAATAACACAACCTGCAGAAACCTATCCTCAGCATCTCCACTCACCTCCCAATAACACAACCTGCAGAAACCCATTCTCAGCATCTCCACTTACCTCCCAATAACACAACCTGCAGAAACCCATCCTCAGCATCTCCACTCACCTCCCAATAACACAACCTGATGAAACCTATCCTCAGCATCTCCACTCACCTCCCAATAACACAACCTGCAGAAACCCATCCTCAGCATCTTCCCTAACCTTCCAGTAACACAACCTGTAGAAACCCATCCTCAGCATCTCCACTCACATTCCAATAACACAACCTACAGAAATCCATCCTCAGCATCTCCAATGACCTCACAATACCACAACCTGCAGAAACCATCCTCAGCATCTCCACTAACCTCCCAATAACACAACCTGCAGAAACCCATCCTCAGCATCTCCAATCACCTCCCAATAACACAACCTGCAGAAACCTATCCTCAGCATCTCCACTAACCTCCCAATAACAGAACCTGCAGAAACCCATCCTCAGCATCTCCACTCACCTCCCAATAACACAACCTGCAGAAACCCATCCTCAGCATCTCCACTCACCTCCCAATAACACAACCTGCAGAAACCCATCCTCAGCATCTCCACTCACCTCCCAATAACACAACCTGCAGAAACCCATCCTCAGCATCTCCACTCACCTTCCAATAACACAACCTGCAGAAACCCTTCCTCAGCAGCTCCACTAACCTCCCAATAACAGACCCTGCAGAAACCCATCCTCAGCTTCTCCACTCACCTCCCAATAACACAACCTGCAGAAACCCATCCTCAGCATCTTCCCTGACTGCCCAATAACACAACCTGCAGAAACCCATCCTCAGCATCTCCACTCACCTCCCAATAACACAACCTGCAGAAACCCATCCTCAGCATCTCCACTCACCTCCCAATAACACAACCTGCAGAAACCCATCCTCAGCATCTCCACTCACCTCCCAAGAACACAACCTGCAGAATCCCATCCTCAGCATCTTCAATCATCTCCCAATTACACAACCTGCAGAACCCCATTCTCAGCATCTCTACTGACCTTCCAATAACACAAACTGCAGAAACTCATCCTCAGCATCTCCACTCACCTCCCAAGAACACAACCTGCAGAAACGCATCCTCAGCATCTTCAATCATCTCCCAATTACACAACCTGCAGAACCCCATTCTCAGCATCTCTACTGACCTTCCAATGACACAACCTGCAGAAACCCATCCTCAGCATCTCCACTCACCTCCCAATAACACAACCTGCAGAAACCCATCCTCAGCATCTCCACTCATCTCCCAATTACACAACCTGCAGAACCCCATTCTCAGCATCTCTACTGACCTTCCAATGACACAACCTGCAGAAACCCATCCTCAGCATCTTCACTCACCTCCCAATAACACAACCTGCAGAAACCCATCCTCAGCATCACCACTCACCGTCCAATAACACAACCTGCAGAAACCCATCCTCAGCATCTCCACTCACCTCCCAATAACACAACCTGCAGAAACCCATCCTCAGTATCTCCACTCATCTCCCAATTACACAACCTGCAGAACCCCATTCTCAGCATCTCTACTGACCTTCCAATGACACAACCTGCAGAAACCCATCCTCAGCATCTCCACTCACCTCCTAATAACACAACCTGCAGAAACCCATCCTCATCATCTCCGCTCACCTCCCAATAACACAACCTGCAGAAACCCATCCTCAGCATCGTCACTCACCTCCCAATAACACAACCTGCAGAAACCTATCCTCAGCATCTCCACTCACCTCCCAATAACACAACCTGCAGAAACCCATTCTCAGCATCTTCCCTGACCGCCCAATAACACAACCTGCTGAAACCCATCATCAGCATCTACACTCACCTCCCAATAACACAACCTGCAGAAACCCATCCTCAGCATCTCCACTCACCTCCCAATAACACAACCTGATGAAACCTATCCTCAGCATCTTCAATCATCTCCCAATTACACAACCTGCAGAACCCCATTCTCAGCATCTCCACTAACCTCCCAATAACACAACCTGCAGAAACCCATCCTCAGCATCTCCAATCACCTCCCAATAACACAACCTGCAGAAACCTATCCTCAGCATCTCCACTAACCTCCCAATAACAGAACCTGCAGAAACCCATCCTCAGCATCTCCACTCACCTCCCAATAACACAACCTGCAGAAACCCATCCTCAGCATCTCCACTCACCTCCCAATAACACAACCTGCAGAAACCCATCCTCAGCATCTTCACTCACCTCCCAATAACACAACCTGCAGAAACCCATCCTCAGCATCTCCACTCACCTTCCAATAACACAACCTGCAGAAACCCTTCCTCAGCAGCTCCACTAACCTCCCAATAACAGACCCTGCAGAAACCCATCCTCAGCATCTCCACTCACCTCCCAATAACATAACCTGCAGAAACCCATCCTCAGCATCTTCCCTGACCGCCCAATAACACAACCTGCTGAAACCCATCATCAGCATCTACACTCACCTCCCAATAACACAACCTGCAGAAACCCATCCTCAGCATCTTCACTCACCTTCCAATAACACAACCTGCAGAAACCCTTCCTCAGCATCTTCACTCACCTCCCAATAACACAACCTGCAGAAACCCATCCTCAGCATCTACACTCACATCCCAATAACACAACCTGCAAAAACCCATCCTCAGCATCTTCACTCACCTCCCAATAACACAACCTGCAGAAACACATCCTCAGAATCTCCACTCACCTCCCAATAACACAACCTGCAGAAACCCATCCTCAGCATCTCCACTCACCTCCCAATAACACAACCTGCAGAAACCCATCCTCAGCATCTTCACTCACCTCCCAATATCACAACCTGCAGAAACACATCCTCAGCATCTTCACTAACCTTCCAATAACACAACCTGCAGAAACCCATCCTCAGCATCTTCACTCACCTCCCAATAACACAACCTGCAGAAACCCATCCTCAGCATCTCCACTCACATCCCAATAACACAACCTGCAGAAACCCATCATCAGCATCTTCACTTACCTTCCAATAACACAACCTGCAGAAACCCATCCTCAGCATCTTCACTAACCTTCCAATAACACAACCTGCAGAAACCCATCCTCAGCATCTCCACTCACCTCCCAATAACACAACCTGCAGAAACGCATTCTCAGCATCTTCACTCACCTTCCAATAACACAACCTGCAGAAACCCATCCTCAGCATCTCCACTCACCCCCCAATAACACAATCTGCATAAACCCATCCTCAGCATCTTCACTCACCTTCCAATATCACAACCTGCAGAAACCCATCCTCAGCATCTCCACTCACCT
Source organism: Scyliorhinus torazame (assembly GCF_047496885.1). Classification (NCBI taxonomy): domain Eukaryota; kingdom Metazoa; phylum Chordata; class Chondrichthyes; order Carcharhiniformes; family Scyliorhinidae; genus Scyliorhinus; species Scyliorhinus torazame. The sequence continues at coordinate 991,656 of NW_027307786.1, forward strand.
CCCAATAACACAACCTGCAGAAACCCATCCTCAGCATCTTCACTCACCTCCCAATAACACAACCTGCAGAAACCCATCCTCAGCATCTTCACTCACCTTCCAATAACACAATCTGCAGAAAACCAACCTCAGCCTCTTCACTCACCTTCGAATAACACAACCTGCAGAAACCCACCCTCAGCATCTTCACTCACCCTCCAATAACACAACCTGCAGAATCCCATCCTCAGCATCTCCACTCACCTCCCAATAACACAACCTGCAGAAACCCGTCCTCAGCATCTTCACTCACCTCCCAATAACACAACCTGCAGAAACCTATCCTCAGCATCTCCACTCACCTTCCTGCACAACCTGCAGCAACCCATTCTCAGCATCTCCACTCACCTCCCAATAACACAACCTGCAGAAACCCATCCTCAGCATCTCCACTCACATTCCAATAACACAACCTGCAGAAACCCAGCCCCAGCGTCTCCACTCACCTCCCAATAACATATCCTGCTGAAACCCATCCTCAGCATCTCCAATCACCTCCCAATAACACAACCTGCAGAAACCCATCCTCAGCATCTCCACTCACCTCCCAATAACACAACCTGCAGAAACCCATCCTCAGCATCTCCAATCACCTCACAATAACACAACCTGCAGAAACCCATCCTCAGCATCTCCACTCACATTCCAGTAACACAACCTGCAGAAACCCATCCCCAGCGTCTCCACTCACCTCCCAACAACACAACCTGCAGAAACCCATCCTCAGCATCTCCACTCACCTCCCAATAACATAACCTGCAGAACCCATCCTCAGCATCTCCACTCACCTCCCAATAGCACAACCTGCAGAAACCCATCCTCAGCATCTCCACTCACCTCCCAATAACACAACCTGCAGAGACCCATCCTCAGCATCTCCACTCACCTCCCAGTAACACAACCTGCAGAAACCCATCCTCAGCATCTCCACTCACCTTCCAATTACACAACCTGCAGAAACCCATCCTCAGCATCTCCACTCACCTCCCAATAACACAACCTGCAGAAACCCATCCTCAGCATCTCCACTCACCTCCCAGTAACACAAACTGCAGAAACCCATCCACAGCATCTCCACTCACCTCCCAATAACACAACCTGCAGAAACCCATCCTCAGCATCTCCACTCACCTCCCAGTAACACAACCTGCAGAAACACATCCTCAGCATCTCCACTCACCTCCCAATAACACAACCTGCAGAAACCCATCCTCAGCATCTCCACTCACCTCCCAGTAACACAACCTGCAGAAACCCATCCTCAGCATCTCCACTCACCTTCCAATTACACAACCTGCAGAAACCCATCCTCAGCATCTCCACTCACCTCCCAATAACACAACCTGCAGAAACCCATCCTCAGCATCTCCACTCACCTCCCAGTAACACAACCTGCAGAAACCCATCCTCAGCATCTGCACTCGCCTCCCAATAACACAACCTGCAGAAACCCATCCACAGCATCTCCACTCACCTCCCAATAACACAACCTGCAGAAACCCATCCTCAGCATCTCCACTCACCTCCCAGTAACACAACCTGCAGAAACCCATCCTCAGCATCTCCACTCGCCTCCCAATAACACAACCTGCAGAAACCCATCCTCAGCATCTTCACTAACCTCCCAATAACGCAACCTGCAGAAACCCATCCTCAGCATCTCCACTCGCCTCCCAATAACACAACCTGCAGAAACCCATCCTCCGCATCTCCACTCGCCTCCCAATAACACAACCTGCAGAAACCCATCCTCAGCATCTCCACTCACCTCCCAATAACACAACCTGCAGAAACCCATCCACAGCATCTCCACTCACCTCCCAATAACACAACCTGCAGAAACCCATCCTCAGCATCTCCACTCACCTCCCAGTAACACAACCTGCAGAAACCCATCCTCAGCATGTTCACTCACCTCCCAGTAACAAAACCTGCAGAAACCCATCCTCAGCATCTTCACTCACCTCCCAATAACACAACCTGCAGAAACCCATCCACAGCATCTCCACTCAACTCCCAATAGCACAACCTGCAGAAACCAATCCTCAGCATCTCCACTCACCTCCCAATAACACAACCTGCAGAACCCATCCTCAGCACCTTAACTAATCTTCCAATAACACAACCTGCAGAAACCCATCCTCAGCATCTTCACTCACCTCCCAATAACACAACCTGCAGAAACCCATCCTCAGCATCTCCACTCACCTCCCAGTAACACAACCTGCAGAAACACATCCTCAGCATCTCCACTCACCTCCCAATAACACAACCTGCAGAAACCCATCCTCAGCATCTCCACTCACCTCCCAGTAACACAACCTGCAGAAACCCATCCTCAGCATCTCCACTCACCTTCCAATTACACAACCTGCAGAAACCCATCCTCAGCATCTCCACTCACCTCCCAATAACACAACCTGCAGAAACCCATCCTCAGCATCTCCACTCACCTCCCAGTAACACAACCTGCAGAAACCCATCCTCAGCATCTGCACTCGCCTCCCAATAACACAACCTGCAGAAACCCATCCTCAGCATCTCCACTCACCTCCCAATAACACAACCTGCAGAAACCCATCCTCAGCATCTCCACTCACCTCCCAGTAACACAACCTGCAGAAACCCATCCTCAGCATCTCCACTCGCCTCCCAATAACACAACCTGCAGAAACCCATCCTCAGCATCTTCACTAACCTCCCAATAACGCAACCTGCAGAAACCCATCCTCAGCATCTCCACTTGCCTCCCAATAACACAACCTGCAGAAACCCATCCTCAGCATCTCCACTCGCCTCCCAATAACACAACCTGCAGAAACCCATCCTCAGCATCACCACTCACCGTCCAATAACACAACCTGCAGAAACCCATCCTCAGCATCTCCACTCACCTCCCAATAACACAACCTGCAGAAACCCATCCTCAGCATCTCCACTCACCTCCCAGTAACACAACCTGCAGAAACCCATCCTCAGCATCTGCACTCGCCTCCCAATAACACAACCTGCAGAAACCCATCCTCAGCATCTCCACTCACCTCCCAATAACACAACCTGCAGAAACCCATCCTCAGCATCTCCACTCACCTCCCAGTAACACAACCTGCAGAAACCCATCCTCAGCATCTCCACTCGCCTCCCAATAACACAACCTGCAGAAACCCATCCTCAGCATCTTCACTAACCTCCCAATAACGCAACCTGCAGAAACCCATCCTCAGCATCTCCACTCGCCTCCCAATAACACAACCTGCAGAAACCCATCCTCAGCATCTCCACTCGCCTCCCAATAACACAACCTGCAGAAACCCATCCTCAGCATCTCCACTCACCTCCCAATAACACAACCTGCAGAAACCCATCCACAGCATCTCCACTCACCTCCCAATAACACAACCTGCAGAAACCCATCCTCAGCATCTCCACTCACCTCCCAGTAACACAACCTGCAGAAACCCATCCTCAGCATCTTCACTCACCTCCCAGTAACAAAACCTGCAGAAACCCATCCTCAGCATCTCCACTCACCTCCCAATAACACAACCTGCAGAAACACATCCTCAGCATCTTCACTCACCTCCCAATAACACAACCTGCAGAAACCCATCCTCAGCATCTTCACTCACCTCCCAATAACACAACCTGCAGAAACCCATCCTCAGCATCTCCACTCACCTCCCAATAACACAACCTGCAGAAACCCATCCACAGCATCTCCACTCAACTCCCAATAGCACAACCTGCAGAAACCAATCCTCAGCATCTCCACTCACCTCCCAATAACACAACCTGCAGAACCCATCCTCAGCACCTTAACTAATCTTCCAATAACACAACCTGCAGAAACCCATCTACAACATATTCACTAACATTCCAATAACAAAACCTGCAGAAACCCATCCTCAGCATCTCCACTCACCTCCCAATATCACAACCTGCAGAAACCCATTCTCATCCTCTTCACTCACCTCCCAATACCACAACCTGCAGAAACCCATCCTCAGCATCTTCACTCACCTCCCAATAACACAACCTGCAGAAACCCATCCTCAGCATCTTCACTCACCTCCCAATAACACAACCTGCAGAAACCCATCCTCCGCATCTCCACTATCCTTCCAATAACTCAATCTGCAGAAACCCAGCCTCAGAATCGTCACTCATCTCCCAATAACACAACCTGCAGAAACCCATCCTCAGCATCTTCACTAACCTTCCAATAACACAACCTGCAGAAACCCATCCTCAGCATCTCCACTCACCTCCCAATAACACAACCTGCAGTAACCCATCCTCAGCATCTCCACTCACCTCCCAAGAACACAACCTGCAGAAACGCATTCTCAGCATCTTCACTCACCTCCCAATAACACAACCTGCAGAAACCCATCCTCAGCATCTTCACTCACCGTCCAATAACACAACCTGCAGAAACCCATCCTCAGCATCGTCCCTAACCTTCCAATAACACAATCTGCAGAAAACCAACCTCAGCCTCTTCACTCACCTTCGAATAACACAACCTGCAGAAACCCACCCTCAGCATCTTCACTCACCCTCCAATAACACAACCTGCAGAATCCCATCCTCAGCATCTCCACTCACCTCCCAATAACACAACCTGCAGAAACCCGTCCTCAGCATCTTCACTCACCTCCCAATAACACAACCTGCAGAAACCTATCCTCAGCATCTCCACTCACCTTCCTGCACAACCTGCAGCAACCCATTCTCAGCATCTCCACTCACCTCCCAATAACACAACCTGCAGAAACCCATCCTCAGCATCTCCACTCACATTCCAATAACACAACCTGCAGAAACCCAGCCCCAGCGTCTCCACTCACCTCCCAATAACATATCCTGCTGAAACCCATCCTCAGCATCTCCAATCACCTCCCAATAACACAACCTGCAGAAACCCATCCTCAGCATCTCCACTCACCTCCCAACAACACAACCTGCAGAAACCCATCCTCAGCATCTTCACTCACCTCCCAATAACACAAACTGCAGAAACCCATCCTCAGCATCTCCACTCACATTCCAATAACACAACCTGCAGAAACCCATCCCCAGCGTCTCCACTCACTTCCCAATAACACAACCTGCAGAAACCCATCCTCAGCATCTCCAATCACCTCACAATAACACAACCTGCAGAACCCATCCTCAGCATCTCCACTCACCTCCTAATAGCACAACCTGTAGAAACCCATCCTCAGCATCTCCACTCACCTCCCAATAACACAACCTGCAGAAACCCATCCTCAGCATCTCCACTCACCTCCCAGTAACACAACCTGCAGAAACCCATCCTCAGCATCTCCACTCACCTTCCAATTGCACAACCTGCAGAAACCCATCCTCAGCATCTCCACTCACCTCCCAATAACACAACCTGCAAAAACCCATCCTCAGCATCTCCCCTCACCTCCCAGTAACACAACCTGCAGAAACCCATCCTCAGCATCTCCACTCGCCTCCCAATAACACAACCTGCAGAAACCCATCCTCAGCATCTCCACTCACCTCCCAATAACACAACCTGCAGAAACCCATCCTCAGCATCTCCACTCACCTCCCAGTAACACAACCTGCAGAAACACATCCTCAGCATCTCCACTCACCTCCCAATAACACAAACTGCAGAAACCCATCCTCAGCATCTCCACTCACCTCCCAGTAACACAACCTGCAGAAACCCATCCTCAGCATCTCCACTCACCTTCCAATTACACAACCTGCAGAAACCCATCCTCAGCATCTCCACTCACCTCCCAATAACACAACCTGCAGAAACCCATCCTCAGCATCTCCACTCACCTCCCAGTAACACAACCTGCAGAAACCCATCCTCAGCATCTCCACTCGCCTCCCAATAACACAACCTGCAGAAACCCATCCTCAGCATCTCCACTCACCTCCCAGTAACACAACCTGCAGAAACCCATCCTCAGCATCTCCACTCACCTCCCAATAACACAACCTGCAGAAACACATCCCCAGCGTCTCCACTCACCTCCCAACAACACAACCTGCAGAAACCCATCCTCAGCATCTCCACTCACCTCCCAATAACACAACCTGCAGAACCCATCCTCAGCATCTCCACTCACCTCCTAATAGCACAACCTGCAGAAACCCATCCTCAGCATCTCCACTCACCTCCCAATAACACAACCTGCAGAAACCCATCCTCAGCATCTCCACTCACCTCCCAGTAACACAACCTGCAGAAACCCATCCTCAGCATCTCCACTCACCTTCCAATTGCACAACCTGCAGAAACCCATCCTCAGCATCTCCACTCACCTCCCAATAACACAACCTGCAAAAACCCATCCTCAGCATCTCCCCTCACCTCCCAGTAACACAACCTGCAGAAACCCATCCTCAGCATCTCCACTCGCCTCCCAATAACACAACCTGCAGAAACCCATCCTCAGCATCTCCACTCACCTCCCAATAACACAACCTGCAGAAACCCATCCTCAGCATCTCCACTCACCTCCCAGTAACACAACCTGCAGAAACACATCCTCAGCATCTCCACTCACCTCCCAATAACACAACCTGCAGAAACCCATCCTCAGCATCTCCACTCACCTCCCAGTAACACAACCTGCAGAAACCCATCCTCAGCATCTCCACTCACCTTCCAATTACACAACCTGCAGAAACCCATCCTCAGCATCTCCACTCACCTCCCAATAACACAACCTGCAGAAACCCATCCTCAGCATCTCCACTCACCTCCCAGTAACACAACCTGCAGAAACCCATCCTCAGCATCTCCACTCGCCTCCCAATAACACAACCTGCAGAAACCCATCCTCAGCATCTCCACTCACCTCCCAGTAACACAACCTGCAGAAACCCATCCTCAGCATCTCCACTCACCTCCCAATAACACAACCTGCAGAAACACATCCTCAGCATCTCCACTCACCTTCCAATAACACAACCTGCAGAAACCCATCCTCAGCATCTCCACTCACCTCCCAGTAACACAACCTGCAGAAACCCATCCTCAGCATCTCCACTCGCCTCCCAATAACACAACCTGCAGAAACCCATCCTCAGCATCTTCACTAACCTCCCAATAACGCAACCTGCAGAAACCCATCCTCAGCATCTCCACTCGCCTCCCAATAACACAACCTGCAGAAACCCATCCTCAGCATCTCCGCTCGCCTCCCAATAACACAACCTGCAGAAACCCATCCTCAGACACTCCACTCACCTCCCAATAACACAACCTGCAGAAACCCATCCACAGCATCTCCACTCACCTCCCAATAACACAACCTGCAGAAACCCATCCTCAGCATCTCCACTCACCTCCCAGTAACACAACCTGCAGAAACCCATCCTCAGCATCTTCACTCACCTCCCAATAACACAACCTGCAGAAACCCATCCTCAGCATCTTCACTAACCTCCCAATAACACAACCTGCAGAAACCGATCCTCAGCATCTTCACTCACCTCCCAATAACACAACCTGCAGAAACCCATCCTCAGCATCTCCACTCACCTCCCAATAACACAACCTGCAGAAACCCATCCTCAGCATCTCCACTCACCTTCCAATAACACAACCTGCTGAAACCCATCCACAGCATCTTCACTCACCTCCCAATAACACAACCTGCAGTAACCCATCCTCAGCATCTCCACTCAACTCCCAATAGCACAACCTGCAGAAACCAATCCTCAGCATCTCCACTCACCTCCCAATAACACAACCTGCAGAACCCATCCTCAGCACCTTAACTAATCTTCCAATAACACAACCTGCAGAAACCCATCTACAACATATTCACTAACATTCCAATAACAAAACCTGCAGAAACCCATCCTCAGCATCTCCACTCACCTCCCAATATCACAACCTGCAGAAACCCATTCTCATCCTCTTCACTCACCTCCCAATACCACAACCTGCAGAAACCCATCCTCAGCATCTTCACTCACCTCCCAATAACACAATCTGCAGAAACCCATCCTCAGCATCTCCACTCACCTCCCAATAACACAACCTGCAGTAACCCATCCTCAGCATCTCCACTCACCTCCCAAGAACACAACCTGCAGAAACGCATTCTCAGCATCTTCACTCACCTTCCAATAACACAACCTGCAGAAACCCATCCTCAGCATCTCCACTCACCCCCCAATAACACAATCTGCATAAACCCATCCTCAGCATCTTCACTCACCTTCCAATATCACAACCTGCAGAAACCCATCCTCAGCATCTCCACTCACCTCCCAATAACACAACCTGCAGAAACCCATCCTCAGCATCTTCACTCACCTCCCAATAACACAACCTGCAGAAACCCATCCTCAGCATCTTCACTCACCGTCCAATAACACAACCTGCAGAAACCCATCCTCAGCATCGTCCCTAACCTTCCAATAACACAATCTGCAGAAAACCAACCTCAGCCTCTTCACTCACCTTCGAATAACACAACCTGCAGAAACCCACCCTCAGCATCTTCACTCACCCTCCAATAACACAACCTGCAGAATCCCATCCTCAGCATCTCCACTCACCTCCCAATAACACAACCTACAGAAACCCGTCCTCAGCATCTTCACTCACCTCCCAATAACACAACCTGCAGAAACCTATCCTCAGCATCTCCACTCACCTTCCTGCACAACCTGCAGCAACCCATTCTCAGCATCTCCACTCACCTCCCAATAACACAACCTGCAGAAACCCATCCTCAGCATCTCCACTCACATTCCAATAACACAACCTGCAGAAACCCAGCCCCAGCGTCTCCACTCACCTCCCAATAACATATCCTGCTGAAACCCATCCTCAGCATCTCCAATCACCTCCCAATAACACAACCTGCAGAAACCCATCCTCAGCATCTCCACTCACCTCCCAACAACACAACCTGCAGAAACCCATCCTCAGCATCTTCACTCACCTCCCAATAACACAACCTGCAGAAACCCATCCTCAGCATCTCCACTCACATTCCAATAACACAACCTGCAGAAACCCATCCCCAGCGTCTCCACTCACTTCCCAATAACACAACCTGCAGAAACCCATCCTCAGCATCACCAATCACCTCACAATAACACAACCTGCAGAAACCCATCCTCAGCATCTCCACTCACATTCCAATAACACAACCTGCAGAAACCCATCCCCAGCGTCTCCACTCACCTCCCAACAACACAACCTGCAGAAACCCATCCTCAGCATCTCCACTCACCTCCCAATAACACAACCTGCAGAACCCATCCTCAGCATCTCCACTCACCTCCCAATAGCACAACCTGCAGAAACCCATCCTCAGCATCTCCACTCACCTCCCAATAACACAACCTGCAGAAACCCATCCTCAGCATCTCCACTCACCTCCCAGTAACACAACCTGCAGAAACCCATCCTCAGCATCTCCACTCACCTTCCAATTACACAACCTGCAGAAACCCATCCTCAGCATCTCCACTCACCTCCCAATAACACAACTGCAAAAACCCATCCTCAGCATCTCGCCTCACCTCCCAGTAACACAACCTGCAGAAACCCATCCTCAGCATCTCCACTCGCCTCCAATAACACAACCTGCAGAAACCCATCCTCAGCATCTCCACTCACCTCCCAATAACACAACCTGCAGAAACCCATCCTCAGCATCTCCACTCACCTCCCAGTAACACAACCTGCAGAAACACATCCTCAGCATCTCCACTCACCTCCCAATAACACAACCTGCAGAAACCCATCCTCAGCATCTCCACTCACCTCCCAGTAACACAACCTGCAGAAACCCATCCTCAGCATCTCCACTCACCTTCCAATTACACAACCTGCAGAAACCCATCCTCAGCATCTCCACTCACCTCCCAATAACACAACCTGCAGAAACCCATCCTCAGCATCTCCACTCACCTCCCAGTAACACAACCTGCAGAAACCCATCCTCAGCATCGCCACTCGCCTCCCAATAACACAACCTGCAGAAACCCATCCTCAGCATCTCCACTCACCTCCCAATAACACAACCTGCAGAAACCCATCCTCAGCATCTCCACTCACCTCCCAGTAACACAACCTGCAGAAACCCATCCTCAGCATCTCCACTCGCCTCCCAATAACACAACCTGCAGAAACCCATCCTCAGCATCTTCACTAACCTCCCAATAACGCAACCTGCAGAAACCCATCCTCAGCATCTCCACTCGCCTCCCAATAACACAACCTGCAGAAACCCATCCTCAGCATCTCCACTCGCCTCCCAATAACACAACCTGCAGAAACCCATCCTCAGACACTCCACTCACCTCCCAATAACACAACCTGCAGAAACCCATCCACAGCATCTCCACTCACCTCCCAATAACACAACCTGCAGAAACCCATCCTCAGCATCTCCACTCACCTCCCAGTAACACAACCTGCAGAAACCCATCCTCAGCATCTTCACTCACCTCCCAATAACACAACCTGCAGAAACCCATCCTCAGCATCTTCACTCACCTCCCAGTAACAAAACCTGCAGAAACCCATCCTCAGCATCTCCACTCAACTCCCAATAGCACAACCTGCAGAAACCAATCCTCAGCATCTCCACTCACCTCCCAATAACACAACCTGCAGAACCCATCCTCAGCACCTTAACTAATCTTCCATTAACACAACCTGCAGAAACCCATCTACAACATATTCACTAACATTCCAATAACAAAACCTGCAGAAACCCATCCTCAGCATCTCCACTCACCTCCCAATATCACAACCTGCAGAAACCCATCCTCAGCATCTCCACTCACCTTCCAATAACACAACCTGCAGAAACCCATCCTCAGCATCTCCACTCACCTCACAATAACACAACCTGCAGAAACCCATCCTCAGCATCTTCACTCACCTCCCAATAACACAACCTGCAGAAACCCATCCTCAGCATCTTCACTCACCTCCCAATAACACAACCTGCAGAAACCCATCCTCAGCATCTTCACTCACCTCCCAATAACTCAATCTGCAGAAAGCCATCCTCAGAATCGTCACTAATCTCCCAATAACACAACCTGCAGAAACCCATCCTCAGCATCTTCACTCACCTCCCAATAACACAACCTGATGAAACCCATCCTCAGCATCTCCACTCACCTCCCAATGACACAACCTGCAGAAACCCATCCTCAGCATCTTCACTCACCTCCCAATAACACAACCTGATGAAAACCATCCTCAGCATCTTCCCTAACCTCCCAATAACACAACCTGTAGAAACCCATCCTCAGCATCTCCACTCACATTCCAATAACACAACCTACAGAAATCCATCCTCAGCATCTCCACTGACCTCCCAATACCACAACCTGCAGAAACCCATCCTCAGCATCTCCACTCACCTCCCAAGAACACAACCTGCAGAAACGCATCCTCAGCATCTTCAATCATCTCCCAATTACACAACCTGCAGAACCCCATTCTCAGCATCTCTACTGGCCTTCCAATGACACAACCTGCAGAAACCCATCCTCAGCATCTCTACTGACCTTCCAATGACACAACCTGCAGAAACCCATCCTCAGAATCTTCACTCACCTCCCAACAACACAACCTGCAGAAACCCATCCTCAGCATCTCCACTCACCTCCCAATAACACAACCTGCAGAAACCCATCCTCAGAATCTTCACTCACCTCCCAATAACACAACCTGCAGAAACCCATCCTCAGCATCTCCACTCATCTCCCAATTACACAACCTGCAGAACACCATTCTCAGCATCTCTACTGACCTTCCAATGACACAACCTGCAGAAACCCATCCTCAGCATCTCCACTCACCTCCTAATAACACAACCTGCAGAAACCCATCCTCATCATCTCCGCTCACCTCCCAATAACACAACCTGCAGAAACCCATCCTCAGCATCGTCACTCACCTCCCAATAACACAACCTGCAGAAACCCATCCTCAGCATCTCCAATCACCTCCCAATAACACAACCTGCAGAAACCCATCCTCAGCATCTCCACTCACCTCCCAATAACACAACCTGCAGAAACCCATCCTCAGTATCTTCACTCACCTCCCAATAACACAACCTGCAGAAACCCATCCTCAGCATCTCCAATCACCTCCCAATAACACAACCTGCAGAAACCCATCCTCAGCATCTCCACTAACTTCCCAATAACACAACCTGCAGAAACCCATCCTCAGCATCTTCACTCACCTCCCAATAATACAACCTGCAGAAACCCATCCTCAGCATCTTCACTCACCTCCCAATAACACAACCTGCAGAAACCCATCCTCAGCATCTTCACTCACCCCCCAATAACACAACCTGTAGAAAACCATCCTCAGCAACTCCACTCACCTCCCAATAACACAACCTGCAGAAACCCATCCTCAGTATCTCCACTCACCTCCCAATAACACAACCTGCAGAAACCTATCCTCAGCATCTCCACTCACCTCCCAATAACACAACCTGCAGAAACCCATCCTCAGCATCTCCACCATCTTCCAATAACACAACCTGCAGAAACCCATCCTCAGCATCTTCACTCACCTCCCAATAACACAACCTGCAGAAACCCATCCTCAGCATCTCCACTCACCTCCCAATTACACAACCTGCAGAACCCCATTCTCAGCATCTCTACTGACCTTCCAATGACACAACCTGCAGAAACCCATCCTCAGCATCTCCACTCACCTCCCAATAACACAACCTGCAGAAACCCATCCTCAGCATCTCCACTCATCTCCCAATTACACAACCTGCAGAACCCCATTCTCAGCATCTCTACTGACCTTCCAATGACACAACCTGCAGAAACCCATCCTCATCATCTCCGCTCACCTCCAAATAACACAACCTGCAGAAACCCATCCTCAGCATCGTCACTCACCTCCCAATAACACAACCTGCAGAAACCGATCCTCAGCATCTCCAATCACCTCCCAATAACACAACCTGCAGAAACCTATCCTCAGCATCTTCCCTAACCTCCCAATAACAGAACCTGCAGAAACCCATCCTCAGCATCTCCACTCACCTCCCAATAACACAACCTGCAGAAACCTATCCTCAGCATCTCCACTCACCTCCCAATAACACAACCTGCAGAAACCCATCCACAGCATCTTCCCTGACCGCCCAATAACACAACCTGCTGAAACCCATCATCAGCATCTACACTCACCTCCCAAGAACACAACCTGCAGAAACCCTTCCTCAGCATCTTCACTCACCTCCCAATAACACAACCTGCAGAAACCCATCATCAGCATCTACACTCACATCCCAATAACACAACCTGCAGAAACCCATCCTCAGCATCTCCACTCTCCTCCCAATAACACAACCTGCAGAAACCCATCTTCAGCATCTTCACTCACCTCCCAATATCACAACCTGCAGAAACACATCCTCAGCATCTTCACTAACCTTCCAATAACACAACCTGTAGAAACCCATCCTCAGCATCTTCACTCACCTCCCAATAACACAACCTGCAGAAACCCATCCTCAGCATCTCCACTCACCTCCCAATAACACAACCTGCAGAAACCCATCATCAGCATCTTCACTTACCTTCCAATAACACAACCTGCAGAAACCCATCCTCAGCATCTTCACTAACCTTCCAATAACACAACCTGCAGAAACCCATCCTCAGCATCTCCACTCACCTCCCAATAACACAACCTGCAGAAACACATCCTCAGCAACTCCACTCACCTCCCAATAACACAACCTGCAGAAACCCATCCTCAGCATCTTCACTCACCGTCCAATAACACAACCTGCAGAAACCCATCCTCAGCATCTCAACTCACCTCCCAGAAACACAACCTGCAGAACCAATCCTCAGAATCTTCACTAACCTCCCAATAACACAACCTGTGAAACCCATCCTCAGCCTCTTCACTAAACTTCCAATAACACAACCTGCAGAAAACCATCCTCAGCATCGTCCCTAACCTTCCAATAACACAAACTGCAGAAACCCATCCTCAGCATCTTCCCTAACCTTCCAATAACACAATCTGCAGAAAACTAACCTCAGCCTCTTCACTCACCTTCGAATAACACAACCTGCAGAAACCCATCCTCAGCACCTTCACTCACCTCCCAATAACACAACCTGCAGAAACCCATCCTCAGCATCTTCACTAACCTTCCAATAACACAACCTGCAGAAACCCATCCTCAGCATCTCCAGTCACCTCCCAATAACACAGCCTGCAGAAACCCATCCTCAGCGTCTCCACTCACCTCCCAATAACACAACCTGCAGAAACCCATCCTCAGCATCTCCACTCACCTCCCAATAACACAACCTGCAGAAACCCATCATCAGCATCTTCACTTACCTTCCAATAACACAACCTGCAGAAACCCATCCTCAGCATCTTCACTAACCTTCCAATAACACAACCTGCAGAAACCCATCCTCAGCATCTCCACTCACCTCCCAATAACACAACCTGCAGTAACCCATCCTCAGCATCTCCACTCACCTCCCAAGAACACAACCTGCAGAAACGCATTCTCAGCATCTTCACTCACCTTCCAATAACACAACCTGCAGAAACCCATCCTCAGCATCTCCACTCACCCCCCAATAACACAATCTGCATAAACCCATCCTCAGCATCTTCACTCACCTTCCAATATCACAACCTGCAGAAACCCATCCTCAGCATCTCCACTCACCTCCCAATAACACAACCTGCAGAAACCCATCCTCAGCATCTTCACTCACCTCCCAATAACACAACCTGCAGAAACCCATCCTCAGCATCTTCACTCACCGTCCAATAACACAACCTGCAGAAACCCATCCTCAGCATCTCAACTCACCTCCCAGAAACACAACCTGCAGAACCCATCCTCAGAATCTTCACTAACCTCCCAATAACACAACCTGCAGAAACCCATCCTCAGCCTCTTCACTAAACTTCCAATAACACAAACTGCAGAAAACCATCCTCAGCATCGTCCCTAACCTTCCAATAACACAAACTGCAGAAACCCATCCTCAGCATCTCCACTCACCTCCCAATAACACAACCTGCAGAAACCCATCCTCAGCGTCTCCACTCACCTCCCAATAACACAACCTGCCGAAACCCATCCTCAGCATCTTCACTCACCTCCCAATAACACAACCTGCAGAAACCCATCCTCAGCATCTCCACTCACCTCCCAATAACACAACTTGCAGAAACCCATCCTCAGCATCTTCACTAACCTTCCAATAACACAACCTGCAGAAACCAATCCTCAGCCTCTTCACTCACCTCCCAAGAACACAACCTGCAGAAACGCATTCTCAGCATCTTCACTCACCTTCCAATAACACAACCTGCAGAAACCCATCCTCAGCATCTTCACTCACCTTCCAAGAACACAACCTGCAGAAACGCATACTCAGCATCTTCACTCACCTTCCAATAACACAACCTGCAGAAACCCATCCTCAGCAT
This sequence comes from Scyliorhinus torazame, assembly GCF_047496885.1. Taxonomy (NCBI): domain Eukaryota; kingdom Metazoa; phylum Chordata; class Chondrichthyes; order Carcharhiniformes; family Scyliorhinidae; genus Scyliorhinus; species Scyliorhinus torazame. Next base: position 1,007,203 of record NW_027307786.1, read on the forward strand.
CTCCACTCACCCCCCAATAACACAATCTGCATAAACCCATCCTCAGCATCTTCACTCACCTTCCAATATCACAACCTGCAGAAACCCATCCTCAGCATCTCCACTCACCTCCCAATAACACAACCTGCAGAAACCCATCCTCAGCATCTTCACTCACCTCCCAATAACACAACCTACAGAAACCCATCCTCAGCATCTTCACTCACCTCCCAATAACACAACCTGCAGAAACACATCCTCAGCAACTCCACTCACCTCCCAATAACACAACTTGCAGAAACCTATCCTCAGCATCTTCACTCACCGTCCAATAACACAACCTGCAGAAACCCATCCTCAGCATCTCAACTCACCTCCCAGAAACACAACCTGCAGAACCCATCCTCAGAATCTTCACTAACCTCCCAATAACACAACCTGCAGAAACCCATCCTCAGCCTCTTCACTAAACTTCCAATAACACAACCTGCAGAAAACCATCCTCAGCATCGTCCCTAACCTTCCAATAACACAACCTGCAGAAACCCATCCTCAGCATCTTCCCTAACCTTCCAATAACACAATCTGCAGAAAACTAACCTCAGCCTCTTCACTCACCTTCGAATAACACAACCTGCAGAAACCCATCCTCAGCACCTTCACTCACCTCCCAATAACACAACCTGCAGAAACCCATCCTCAGCATCTCCACTAACCTTCCAATAACACAACCTGCAGAAACCCATCCTCAGCATCTCCAGTCACCTCCCAATAACACAACCTGCAGAAACCCATCCTCAGCGTCTCCACTCACCTCCCAATAACACAACCTGCCGAAACCCATCCTCAGCATCTTCACTCACCTCCCAATAACACAACCTGCAGAAACCCATCCTCAGCATCTCCACTCACCTCCCAATAACACAACCTGCAGAAACCCATCCTCAGCATCTTCACTCACCTCCCAATAACACAACCTGCAGAAACACATCCTCAGCATCTTCACTAACCTTCCAATAACACAACCTGCAGAAACCCATCCTCAGTATCTCCACTCACCTCCCAAAAACACAACCTGCAGAAACCCACCCTCAGCATCTTCACTCACCGTCCAATAACACAACCTGCAGAATCCCATCCTCAGCATCTCCACTCAACTCCCAATAACACAACCTGCAGAAACCCATCCTCAGCATCTTCACTCACCTCCCAATAACACAACCTGCAGAAACCCAGCCCCAGCGTCTCCACTCACCTCCCAATAACATATCCTGCAGAAACCCATCCTCAGCATCTCCAATCACCTCCCAATAACACAACCTGCAGAAACCCATCCTCAGCATCTCCACTCACCTCCCAATAACACAACCTGCAGAAACCCATCCTCAGCATCTTCACACCTCCCAATAACACAACCTGCAGAAACCCATCCTCAGCATCTCCACTCACATTCCAATAACACAACCTGCAGAAACCCATCCCCAGCGTCTCCACTCACCTTCCAATATCACAACCTGCAGAAACCCATCCTCAGCATCTCCACTCACCTCCCAATAACACAACCTGCAGAAACCCATCCTCAGCATCTCCAATCACCTCACAATAACACAACCTGCAGAAACCGATCCACAGCATCTTCCCTAACCTCCCAATAACACAACCTGCAGAAACCTATCCTCAGCATCTCCACTCACCTTCCTGCACAACCTGCAGCAACCCATTCTCAGCATCTCTACTAACCTCCCAATAACACAACCTGCAGAAACCCATCCTCAGCATCTCCACTCAACTTCCAATAACACAACCTGCAGAAACCCATCCACAGCATCTCCACTCACCTCCCAATAACACAACCTGCAGAAACCCATCCTCAGCATCTCCACTCACCTCCCAATAACGCAACCTGCAGAAACCCATCCTCAGCATCTCCACTCACCTCCCAATAACACAACCTGCAGAAACCCATCCACAGCATCTCGACTCACCTCCCAATAACACAACCTGCAGAAACCCATCCTCAGCATCTCCACTCACCTCCCAATAACACAACCTGCAGAAACCCATCCTCAGCATCGCCACTCACCACCCAATAACACAACCTGCAGAAACCCATCCTCAGCATCTCCACTCACCTCCCAATAACACAACCTGCAGAAACCCATTCTCAGCATCTTCACTAACCTTCCAATAACACAACCTGCAGAAACCCGTCCTCAGCATCTTCACTCACCTCCCAATAACACAACCTGCAGAAACCCATCTTCAGCATCTCCACTCACCTCCCAATAACACAACCTGCAGAAACCCATCCTCAGCATCTCCACTCACCTCCCAATAACACAACCTGCAGAAACCCATCCTCAGCATCTCCATTCACCTCCCGATAACACAACCTGCAGAAACCCATCCACAGCATCTCCACTCACCTCACAATAACACAACCTGCAGAAACCCATCCTCAGCATCTTCACTAACCTTCCTATAATACAACCTGCAGAAACCCATCCTCAGCATCTTCACTCACCTCCCAATAACACAACCTGCAGAAACCCATTCTCAGCATCTTCACTAACCTTCCAATAACACAACCTGCAGAAACCCATCCTCAGCATCTCCACTCACCTCCCAATAACACAACCTGCAGAAACCCATCTTCAGCATCTCCACTCACCTCCCAATAACACAACCTGCAGAAACCCATCCTCAGCATCTCCACTCACCTCCCAATAACACAACCTGCAGAAACCCATCCTCAGCATCTCCACTCACCTCCCAATAACACAACCTGCAGAAACCCATCCTCAGCATCTCCACTCACCTCCCAATAGCACAACCTGCAGAAACCCATCCTCAGCATCTTCACTAACCTCCCAATAACACAACCTGCAGAAACACATCCTCAGCATCTTCACTAACCTTCCAATAACACAATCTGCAGAAAACCATCCTCAGCATCTTCCCCAACCTTCCAACAACACAACCTGCAGAAACCCATCTTCAGCATCTCCACTCACCTCCCAATAACACAACCTGCAGAATCCCATCCTCAGCATCTCCACTAACCTCCCAATATCACAACATGCAGAAACCCATCCTCAGCATCTCCACTCACCTCCCAATAACACAACCTGCAGAAACCCATCCTCAGCATCTCCACTCACCTCCCAATAACACAACCTGCAGAAACCCATCCTCAGCATCTCCACTCACCTCCCAATAGCACAACCTGCAGAAACCCATCCTCAGCATCTTCACTCACCTCCCAATAACACAACCTGCAGAAACCCATCCTCAGCATCTTCACTCACCTCCCAATAACACAACCTGCAGAAACCCATCCTCAGCATCTCCACTCACATTCCAATGACACAACCTGCGGAAACCCATCCTCAGCATCTTCACTCACCTCCCAATAACACAACCTGCAGAAACCCATCCTCAGCATCTCCACTCACCTCCCAATAACCCAACCTGCAGAAACGCATCCTCAGCATCTCCACTCACCTCCCAATAACACAACCTGCAGAAACACATCCTCAGCATCTCCGCTCACCTTCCAATAACACAACCTGCAGAAACCCATCCTCAGCATCTCCACTCACCTCCCAATAACACAACCTGCAGAAACCCATCCTCAGCATCTCCACTCACCTTCCAATAACACAACCTGCAGAAACCCATCCTCAGCATCTCCACTCACCTCCCAATATCACAACCTGCAGAAACCCATCCTCAGCATCTCCACTCACCCCCCAATAACACAACCTGCAGAAACCCATCCTCAGCATCTTCACTAACCTTCCAATAACACAATCTGCAGATAACCATCCTCAGCATCTTCACTCACCTTCCAATAACACAACCTGCAGAAACCCATCCTCAGCATCTTCACTAACCTCCCAATAACACAACCTGCAGAAACCCATCCTCAGCATCTCCACTCACCTCCCAATAACACAACCTGCAGAAACCCATCCTCAGCATCTCCACTCACCTCCCAATATCACAACCTGCAGAAACCCATCCTCAGCATCTCCACTCACCTTCCAATAACACAACCTGCAGAAACCCATCCACAGCATCTCCACTCACCTCCCAATAACACAACCTGCAGAAACCCATCCTCAGCATCTCCACTCACCTTCCAATAACACAACCTGCAGAAAAACATCCTCAGCATCTTCACTCGCCTTCCAATAACACAATCTGCAGAAACCCATCCTCAGCATCTCCACTCACCTCCCAATAACACAACCTGCAGAAACCCATCCTCAGCATCTCCACTCACCTCCCAATAACACAACCTGCCGAAACCCATCCTCAGCATCTTCACTCACCTCCCAATAACACAACCTGCAGAAACCCATCCTCAGCATCTCCACTCACCTCCCAATAACACAACCTGCAGAAACCCATCCTCAGCATCTCCACTCACCTCCCAATAACACAACCTGCAGAAACCCATTCTCAGCATCTCCACTCACCTCCCAATAACACAACCTGCAGAAACCCATCCTCAGCATCTCCACTCACATTCCAATAACACAACCTGCAGAAACCCAGCCCCAGCGTCTCCACTCACCTCCCAATAACATATCCTGCAGAAACCCATCCTCAGCATCTCCAATCACCTCCCAATAACACAACCTGCAGAAACCCATCTTCAGCATCTCCACTCACCTTCCAATAACACAACCTGCAGAAACCCATCCACAGCATCTCCACTCACCTCCCAATAACACAACCTGCAGAAACCCATCTTCAGCATCTCCACTCAACTCCCAATAACACAACCTGCAGAAACCCATCCTCAGCATCTCCACTCACCTCCCAATAACACAACCTGCAGAAACCCATCTTCAGCATCTCCACTCAACTCCCAATAACACAACCTGCAGAAACCCATCCACAGCATCACCACTCACCTCACAATAACACAACCTGCAGAAACCCATCCTCAGCATCTTCACTAACCTTCCTATAATACAACCTGCAGAAACCCATCCTCAGCATCTTCACTCACCTCCCAATAACACAACCTGCAGAAACCCATTCTCAGCATCTTCACTAACCTTCCAATAACACAACCTGCAGAAACCCATCCTCAGCATCTTCACTCACCTCCCAATAACACAACCTGCAGAAACCCATCTTCAGCATCTCCACTCACCTCCCAATAACACAACCTGCAGAAACCCATCCTCAGCATCTCCACTCACCTCCCAATAACACAACCTGCAGAAACCCATCCTCAGCATCTCCACTCACCTCCCAATAACACAACCTGCAGAAACCCATCCTCAGCATCTCCACTCACCTCCCAATAGCACAACCTGCAGAAACCCATCCTCAGCATCTTCACTAACCTTCCAATAACACAACCTGCAGAAACCCATCCTCAGCATCTTCACTCACCTTCCAAGAACACAACCTGCAGAAACGCATACTCAGCATCTTCACTCACCTTCCAATAACACAACCTGCAGAAACCCATCCTCAGCATCTCCACTCACCCCCCAATAACACAATCTGCATAAACCCATCCTCAGCATCTTCACTCACCTTCCAATATCACAACCTGCAGAAACCCATCCTCAGCATCTCCACTCACCTCCCAATAACACAACCTGCAGAAACCCATCCTCAGCATCTTCACTCACCTCCCAATAACACAACCTACAGAAACCCATCCTCAGCATCTTCACTCACCTCCCAATAACACAACCTGCAGAAACACATCCTCAGCAACTCCACTCACCTCCCAATAACACAACCTGCAGAAACCCATCCTCAGCATCTTCACTCACCGTCCAATAACACAACCTGCAGAAACCCATCCTCAGCATCTCAACTCACCTCCCAGAAACACAACCTGCAGAACCCATCCTCAGAATCTTCACTAACCTCCCAATAACACAACCTGCAGAAACCCATCCTCAGCCTCTTCACGAAACTTCCAATAACACAACCTGCAGAAAACCATCCTCAGCATCGTCCCTAACCTTCCAATAACACAAACTGCAGAAACCCATCCTCAGCATCTTCCCTAACCTTCCAATAACACAATCTGCAGAAAACTAACCTCAGCCTCTTCACTCACCTTCGAATAACACAACCTGCAGAAACCCATCCTCAGCACCTTCACTCACCTCCCAATAACACAACCTGCAGAAACCCATCCTCAGCATCTCCACTAACCTTCCAATAACACAACCTGCAGAAACCCATCCTCAGCATCTCCACTCACCTCCCAATAACACAACCTGCAGAAACCCATCCTCAGCGTCTCCACTCACCTCCCAATAACACAACCTGCCGAAACCCATCCTCAGCATCTTCACTCACCTCCCAATAACACAACCTGCAGAAACCGATCCTCAGCATCTCCACTCACCTCCCAATAACACAACCTGCAGAAACCCATCCTCAGCATCTTCACTCACCTCCCAATAACACAACCTGCAGAAACACATCCTCAGCATCTTCACTAACCTTCCAATAACACAACCTGCAGAAACCCATCCTCAGTATCTCCGCTCACCTCCCAAAAACACAACCTGCAGAAACCCACCCTCAGCATCTTCACTCACCTTCCAATAACACAACCTGCAGAATCCCATCCTCAGCATCTCCACTCACGTCCCAATAACACAACCTGCAGAAACCCATCCTCAGCATCTTCACTCACCTCCCAATAACACAACCTGCAGAAAACTATCCTCAGCATCTCCACAAGCCTTCCTGCACAACCTGCAGCAACCCATTCTCAGCATCTCCACTCACCTCCCAATAACACAACCTGCAGAAACCCATCCTCAGCATCTCCACTCACATTCCAATAACACAACCTGCAGAAACCCAGCCCCAGCGTCTCCACTCACCTCCCAATAACATATCCTGCAGAAACCCATCCTCAGCATCTCCAATCACCTCCCAATAACACAACCTGCAGAAACCCATCCTCAGCATCTCCACTCACCTCCCAATAACACAACCTGCAGAAACCCATCCTCAGCATCTTCACACCTCCCAATAACACAACCTGCAGAAACCCATCCTCAGCATCTCCACTCACATTCCAATAACACAACCTGCAGAAACCCATCCCCAGCGTCTCCACTCACCTCCCAATAACACAACCTGCAGAAACCCATCCTCAGCATCTCCAATCACCTCACAATAACACAACCTGCAGAAACCCATCCTCAGCATCTCCACTCACATTCCAATAACACAACCTGCAGAAACCCATCCTCAGCATCTCCACTCACATTCCAATAACACAACCTGCAGAAACCCATCCTCAGCATCTTCACTCACCTCCCAATAACACAACCTGCAGAAACCCATCCTCAGCATCTTCACTCACCTCCCAATAACACAACCTGCAGAAACCCATCCTCAGCATCTTCACTCACCTCCCAATAACACAACCTGCAGAAACCCATTCTCAGCATCTTCACTAACCTTCCAATAACACAACCTGCAGAAACCCATCCTCAGCATCTCCACTCACCTCCCAATAACACAACCTGCAGAAACCCATCCTCAGCATCTCCACTCACCTTCCAATATCACAACCTGCAGAAACCCATCCTCAGCATCTCCACTCACCTTCCAATAACACAACCTGCAGAAACCCATCCTCAGCATCTCCAATCACCTCACAATAACACAACCTGCAGAAACCGATCCACAGCATCTTCCCTAACCTCCCAATAACACAACCTGCAGAAACCTATCCTCAGCATCTCCACTCACCTCCCAATAACACAACCTGCAGAAACCCATCCTCAGCATCTCCACTCAACTTCCAAAAACACAACCTGCAGAAACCCATCCACAGCATCTCCACTCACCCCCCAATAACACAACCTGTAGAAACCCATCCTCAGCATCTCCACTCACCTCCCAATAACACAACCTGCAGAAACCCATCCTCAGCATCTCCACTCACCTACCAATAACACAACCTGCAGAAACCCATCCTCAGCATCTCCACTCACCTCCCAATAACACAACCTGCAGAAACCCATCCTCAGCATCTCCACTCACCTCCCAATAACACAACCTGCAGAAACCCATCCACAGCATCTCGACTCACCTCCCAATAACACAACCTGCAGAAACCCATCCTCAGCATCTCCACTCACCTCCCAATAACACAACCTGCAGAAACCCATTCTCAGCATCTTCACTAACCTTCCAATAACACAACCTGCAGAAACCCATCCTCAGCATCTTCACTCACCTCCCAATAACACAATCTGCAGAAACCCATCCTCAGCATCTCCACTCACCGTCCAATAACACAACCTGCAGAAACCCATCCTCAGCATCTTCCCTACCCTCCCAATAACACAACCTGCAGAAACCCATCTTCAGCATCTCCACTCACCTCCCAATAACACAACCTGCAGAAACCCATCCTCAGCATCTCCACTCACCCCCCAATAACACAACCTGCAGAAACCCACCCTCAGCATCTCCACTCACCCCCCAATAACACAACCTGCAGAAACCCACCCTCAGCATCTCCACTCAACTCCCAATAACACAACCTGCAGAAACCCATCCACAGCATCTCCACTCACCTCACAATAACACAACCTGCAGAAACCCATCCTCAGCATCTTCACTAACCTTCCTATAATACAACCTTCAGAAACCCATCCTCAGCATCTTCACTCACCTCCCAATAACACAACCTGCAGAAACCCATACTCAGCATCTTCACTCACCCCCCAATAACACAACCTGCAGAAACCCATCCTCAGCATCTTCACTAACCTTCCTATAATACAACCTTCAGAAACCCATCCTCAGCATCTCCACTCACCTCCCAATAACACAACCTGCAGAAACCCACCCTCAGCATCTCCACTAACCTCCCAATAACACAACCTTCAGAAACCCATCCTCAGCATCTTCACTCACCTCCCAATAGCACAACCTGCAGAAACCCATCCTCAGCATCTTCACTCAGCTCCCAATAACACAACCTGCAGAAACCCATCCTCAGCATCTCCACTCACCTCCCAATAACACAACCTGCAGAAACCCATCGTCAGCATCTTCACTCACCTCCCAATAACACAACCTGCAGAAACCCATCCTCAGCATCTACACTCACCTCCCAATAACACAACCTGCAGAAACCCATCCTCAGCATCTCCACTCACCTTCCAATAACACAACCTGCAGAAACCCATCCTCAGCATCTCCACTCACCTCCCAATAACACAACCTGCAGAAACCCATCCTCAGCATCTCCACTCACCTCCCAATAACACAACCTGCAGAAACCCATCCTCAGCATCTCCACTCACCTCCCAATAGCACAACCTGCAGAAACCCATCCTCAGCATCTTCACTAACCTCCCAATAACACAACCTGCAGAAACCCATCCTCAGAATCTTCAATAACCTTCTAATAACACAATCTGCAGAAAACCATCCTCAGCATCTTCCCCAACCTTCCAACAACACAACCTGCAGAAACCCATCTTCAGCATCTCCACTCACCTCCCAATAACACAACCTGCAGAATCCCATCCTCAGCATCTCCACTAACCTCCCAATATCACAACATGCAGAAACCCATCCTCAGCATCTCCACTCACCTTCCAATAGCACAACCTGCAGAAACACATCCTCAGCATCTTCACTAACCTTCCAATAACACAACCTGCAGAAACCCATCCTCAGCATCTTCACTCACCTCCCAATAACACAACCTGCAGAAACCCATCCTCAGCATCTTCACTCACCTCCCAATAACACAACCTGCAGAAACCCATCCTCAGCATCTCCACTCACATTCCAATGACACAACCTGCAGAAACCCATCCTCAGCATCTTCACTCACCTCCCAATAACACAACCTGCAGAAACCCATCCTCAGCATCTCCACTCACCTCCCAATAACACAACCTGCAGAAATGCATCCTCAGCATCTCCACTCACCTCCCAATAACACAACCTGCAGAAACACATCCTCAGCATCTCCGCTCACCTTCCAATAACACAACCTGCAGAAACCCATCCTCAGCATCTCCACTCACCTCCCAATAACACAACCTGCAGAAACCCATCCTCAGCATCTCCACTCACCTTCCAATAACACAACCTGCAGAAACCCATCCTCAGCATCTCCACTCACCTCCCAATATCACAACCTGCAGAAACCCATCCTCAGCATCTCCACTCACCCCCCAATAACACAACCTGCAGAAACCCATCCTCAGCATCTCCAATCACCTCACAATAACACAACCTGCAGAAACCCATCCTCAGCATCTCCACTCACATTCCAATAACACAACCTGCAGAAACCCATCCCCAGCGTCTCCACTCACCTCCCAATAACACAACCTGCAGAAACCCATCCTCAGCATCTCCAATCACCTCACAATAACACAACCTGCAGAAACACATCCTCAGCATCTCCACTCACATTCCAATAACACAACCTGCAGAAACCCATCCTCAGCATCTTCACTCACCTCCCAATAACACAACCTGCAGAAACCCATCCTCAGCATCTTCACTCACCTCCCAATAACACAACCTGCAAAAACCCATTCTCAGCATCTTCACTAACCTTCCAATAACACAACCTGCAGAAACCCATCCTCAGCATCTCCAATCACCTCACAATAACACAACCTGCAGAAACCGATCCACAGCATCTTCCCTAACCTCCCAATAACACAACCTGCAGAAACCTATCCTCAGCATCTCCACTCACCTCCCAATAACACAACCTGCAGAAACCCATCCTCAGCATCTCCACTCAACTTCCAAAAACACAACCTGCAGAAACCCATCCACAGCATCTCCACTCACCCCCCAATAACACAACCTGTAGAAACCCATCCTCAGCATCTCCACTCACCTCCCAATAACACAACCTGCAGAAACCCATCCTCAGCATCTCCACTCACCTACCAATAACACAACCTGCAGAAACCCATCCTCAGCATCTCCACTCACCTCCCAATAACACAACCTGCAGAAACCCATCCTCAGCATCTCCACTCACCTCCCAATAACACAACCTGCAGAAACCCATCCACAGCATCTCGACTCATATCCCAATAACACAACCTGCAGAAACCCATCCTCAGCATCTCCACTCACCTCCCAATAACACAACCTGCAGAAACCCATTCTCAGCATCTTCACTAACCTTCCAATAACACAACCTGCAGAAACCCATCCTCAGCATCTTCACTCACCTCCCAATAACACAATCTGCAGAAACCCATCCTCAGCATCTCCACTCACCGTCCAATAACACAACCTGCAGAAACCCATCCTCAGCATGTTCCCTACCCTCCCAATAACACAACCTGCAGAAACCCATCTTCAGCATCTCCACTCACCTCCCAATAACACAACCTGCAGAAACCCATCCTCAGCATCTCCACTCACCCCCCAATAACACAACCTGCAGAAACCCACCCTCAGCATCTCCACTCACCGCCCAATAACACAACCTGCAGAAACCCACCCTCAGCATCTCCACTCAACTCCCAATAACACAACCTGCAGAAACCCATCCACAGCATCTCCACTCACCTCACAATAACACAACCTGCAGAAACCCATCCTCAGCATCTTCACTAACCTTCCTATAATACAACCTTCAGAAACCCATCCTCAGCATCTTCACTCACCTCCCAATAACACAACCTGCAGAAACCCATCCTCAGCATCTTCACTCACCCCCCAATAACACAACCTGCAGAAACCCATCCTCAGCATCTTCACTAACCTTCCTATAATACAACCTTCAGAAACCCATCCTCAGCATCTCCACTCACCTCCCAATAACACAACCTGCAGAAACCCACCCTCAGCTTCTCCACTAACCTCCCAATAACACAACCTGCAGAAACCCATCCTCAGCATCTTCACTCACCTCCCAATAACACAACCTGCAGAAACCCACCCTCAGCATCTCCACTCAACTCCCAATAACACAACCTGCAGAAACCCATCCTCAGCATCTTCACTAACCTTCCTATAATACAACCTTCAGAAACCCATCCTCAGCATCTTCACTCACCTCCCAATAACACAACCTGCAGAAACCCATCCTCAGCATCTTCACTCAGCTCCCAATAACACAACCTGCAGAAACCCATCCTCAGCATCTCCACTCACCTCCCAATAACACAACCTGCAGAAACCCATCGTCAGCATCTTCACTCACCTCCCAATAACACAACCTGCAGAAACCCATCCTCAGCATCTACACTCACCTCCCAATAACACAACCTGCAGAAACCCATCCTCAGCATCTCCACTCACCTTCCAATAACACAACCTGCAGAAACCCATCCTCAGCATCTCCACTCACCTCCCAATAACACAACCTGCAGAAACCCATCCTCAGCATCTCCACTCACCTCCCAATAACACAACCTGCAGAAACCCATCCTCAGCATCTCCACTCACCTCCCAATAGCACAACCTGCAGAAACCCATCCTCAGCATCTTCACTAACCTCCCAATAACACAACCTGCAGAAACCCATCCTCAGAATCTTCAATAACCTTCTAATAACACAATCTGCAGAAAACCATCCTCAGCATCTTCCCCAACCTTCCAACAACACAACCTGCAGAAACCCATCTTCAGCATCTCCACTCACCTCCCAATAACACAACCTGCAGAATCCCATCCTCAGCATCTCCACTAACCTCCCAATATCACAACATGCAGAAACCCATCCTCAGCATCTCCACTCACCTTCCAATAGCACAACCTGCAGAAACACATCCTCAGCATCTTCACTAACCTTCCAATAACACAACCTGCAGAAACCCATCCTCAGCATCTTCACTCACCTCCCAATAACACAACCTGCAGAAACCCATCCTCAGCATCTTCACTCACCTCCCAATAACACAACCTGCAGAAACCCATCCTCAGCATCTCCACTTACATTCCAATGACACAACCTGCAGAAACCCATCCTCAGCATCTTCACTCACCTCCCAATAACACAACCTGCAGAAACCCATCCTCAGCATCTCCACTCACCTCCCAATAACACAACCTGCAGAAATGCATCCTCAGCATCTCCACTCACCTCCCAATAACACAACCTGCAGAAACACATCCTCAGCATCTCCGCTCACCTTCCAATAACACAACCTGCAGAAACCCATCCTCAGCATCTCCACTCACCTCCCAATAACACAACCTGCAGAAACCCATCCTCAGCATCTCCACTCACCTTCCAATAACACAACCTGCAGAAACCCATCCTCAGCATCTCCACTCACCTCCCAATATCACAACCTGCAGAAACCCATCCTCAGCATCTCCACTCACCCCCCAATAACACAACCTGCAGAAACCCATCCTCAGCATCTTCACTAACCTTCCAATAACACAATCTGCAGATAACCATCCTCAGCATCTTCACTCACCTTCCAATAACACAACCTGCAGAAACCCATCCTCAGCATCTTCACTAACCTCCCAATAACACAACCTGCAGAAACCCATCCTCAGCATCTCCACTCACCTCCCAATAACACAACCTGCAGAAACCCATCCTCAGCATCTCCACTCACCTCCCAATATCACAACCTGCAGAAACCCATCCTCAGCATCTCCACTCACCTCCCAATAACACAACCTGCAGAAACCCATCCTCAGCATCTCCACTCACCTTCCAATAACACAACCTGCAGAAACCCATCCACAGCATCTCCACTCACCTCCCAATAACACAACCTGCAGAAACCCATCCTCAGCATCTCCACTCACCTTCCAATAACACAACCTGCAGAAAACCATCCTCAGCATCTTCACTCGCCTTCCAATAACACAATCTGCAGAAACCCATCCTCAGCATCTCCACTCACCTCCCAATAACACAACCTGCAGAAACCCATCCTCAGCATCTCCACTCACCTCCCAATAACACAACCTGCCGAAACCCATCCTCAGCATCTCCACTCACCTCCCAATAACACAACCTGCAGAAACCCATCCTCAGCATCTTCACTCACCTCCCAATAACACAACCTGCAGAAACACATCCTCAGCATCTTCACTAACCTTCCAATAACACAACCTGCAGAAACCCATCCTCAGTATCTCCACTCACCTCCCAAAAACACAACCTGCAGAAACCCACCCTCAGCATCTTCACTCACCTTCCAATAACACAACCTGCAGAATCCCATCCTCAGCATCTCCACTCACCTCCCAATAACACAACCTGCAGAAACCCATCCTCAGCATCTTCACTCACCTCCCAATAACACAACCTGCAGAAACCTATCCTCAGCATCTCCACTCACCTTCCTGCACAACCTGCAGCAACCCATTCTCAGCATCTCCACTCACCTCCCAATAACACAACCTGGAGAAACCCATCCTCAGCATCTCCACTCACATTCCAATAACACAACCTGCAGAAATCCAGCCCCAGCGTCTCCACTCACCTCCCAATAACATATCCTGCAGAAACCCATCCTCAGCATCTCCAATCACCTCCCAATAACACAACCTGCAGAAACCCATCCTCAGCATCTCCACTCACCTCCCAATAACACAACCTGCAGAAACCCATCCTCAGCATCTTCACTCACCTCCCAATAACACAACCTGCAGAAACCCATCCTCAGCATCTCCACTCACATTCCAATAACACAACCTACAGAAACCCATCCCCAGCGTCTCCACTCACCTCCCAATAACACAACCTGCAGAAACCCATCCTCAGCATCTCCAATCACCTCACAATAACACAACCTGCAGAAACCCATCCTCAGCATCTCCACTCACATTCCAATAACACAACCTGCAGAAACCCATCCCCAGCGTCTCCACTCACCTCCCAATAACACAACCTGCAGAAACCCATCCTCAGCATCTCCAATCACCTCACAATAACACAACCTGCAGAAACCGATCCACAGCATCTTCCCTAACCTCCCAATAACACAACCTGCAGAAACCCATCCTCAGCATCTCCACTCAACTTCCAATAACACAACCTGCAGAAACCCATCCTCAGCACCTCCACTCACCTCCCAATAACACAACCTGCAGAAACCCATCCTCAGCATCTCCACTCATCTCCCAATAACACAACCTGCAGAAACCCATCCTCAGCATCTCCACTCACCTCCCAATAACACAACCTGCAGAAACCCATCCTCAGCATCTTCACTCACCTCCCAATAACACAACCTGCAGAAACCCATCTTCAGCATCTCCACTCACCTCCCAATAACACAACCTGCAGAAACCCATCCTCAGCATCTCCACTCACCTCCCAATAACACAACCTGCAGAAACCCACCCTCAGCATCTCCACTCACCTCCCAATAACACAACCTGCAGAAACCCATCCTCAGCATCTCCACTCACCTCCCAATAACACAACCTGCAGAAACCCACCCTCAGCATCTCCACTCACCTCCCAATAACACAACCTGCAGAAACCCATCCTCAGCATCTTCACTCACCTCCCAGTAACACAACCTGCAGAAACCCACCCTCAGCATCTCCACTCACCCCACAATAACACAACCAGCAGAAACCCATCCTCAGCATCTCCACTCAACTCCCAATAACACAACCTGCAGAAACCCATCCACAGCATCTCCACTCACCTCACAATAACACAACCTGCAGAAACCCATCCTCAGCATCTTCACTAACCTTCCTATAATGCAACCTGCAGAAACCCATCCTCAGCATCTTCACTCACCTCCCAATAACACAACCTGCAGAAACCCATTCTCAGCATTTTCACTAACCTTCCAATAACACAACCTGCAGAAACCCATCCTCAGCATCTTCACTCACCTCCCAATAACACAACCTGCAGAAACCCATCTTCAGCATCTCCACTCACCTCCCAATAACACAACCTGCAGAAACCCATCCTCAGCATCTCCACTCACCTCCCAATAACACAACCTGCAGAAACCCATCCTCAGCATCTCCACTCACCTCCCAATAACACAACCTGCAGAAACCCATCCTCAGCATCTCCACTCACCTCCCAATAGCACAACCTGCAGAAACCCATCCTCAGCATCTTCACTAACCTCCCAATAACACAACCTGCAGAAACACATCCTCAGCATCTTCACTAACCTTCCATTAACACAATCTGCAGAAAACCATCCTCAGCATCTTCCCCAACCTTCCAACAACACAACCTGCAGAAACCCATCTTCAGCATCTCCACTCACCTCCCAATAACACAACCTGCAGAATCCCATCCTCAGCATCTCCACTAACCTCCCAATATCACAACATGCAGAAACCCATCCTCAGCATCTCCACTCACCTTCCAATAGCACAACCTGCAGAAACACATCCTCAGCATCTTCACTAACCTTCCAATAACACAACCTGCAGAAACCCATCCTCAGCATCTTCACTCACCTCCCAATAACACAACCTGCAGAAACCCATCCTCAGCATCTTCACTCACCTCCCAATAACACAACCTGCAGAAACCCATCCTCAGCATCTCCACTCACATTCCAATGACACAACCTGCAGAAACCCATCCTCAGCATCTTCACTCACCTCCCAATAACACAACCTGCAGAAACCCATCCTCAGCATCTCCACTCACCTCCCAATAACACAACCTGCAGAAACGCATCCTCAGCATCTCCTCTCACCTCCCAATAACACAACCTGCAGAAACACATCCTCAGCATCTCCGCTCACCTTCCAATAACACAACCAGCAGAAACCCATCCTCAGCATCTCCACTCACCTCCCAATATCACAACCTGCAGAAACCCATCCTCAGCATCTCCACTCACCCCCCAATAACACAACCTGCAGAAACCCATCCTCAGCATCTTCACTAACCTTCCAATAACACAATCTGCAGATAACCATCCTCAGCATCTTCACTCACCTTCCAATAACACAACCTGCAGAAACCCATCCTCAGCATCTTCACTAACCTCCCAATAACACAACCTGCAGAAACCCATCCTCAGCATCTCCACTCACCTCCCAATAACACAACCTGCAGAAACCCATCCTCAGCATCTCCACTCACCTCCCAATATCACAACCTGCAGAAACCCATCCTCAGCATCTCCACTCACCTTCCAATAACACAACCTGCAGAAACCCATCCACAGCATCTCCACTCACCTCCCAATAACACAACCTGCAGAAACCCATCCTCAGCATCTCCACTCACCTTCCAATAACACAACCTGCAGAAAACCATCCTCAGCATCTTCACTCGCCTTCCAATAACACAATCTGCAGAAACCCATCCTCAGCATCTCCACTCACCTCCCAATAACACAACCTGCAGAAACCCATCCTCAGCATCTTCACTAACCTTCCAATAACACAACCTGCAGAAACCCATCCTCAGCATCTCCACTCACCTTCCAATAACACAACCTGCAGAAACCCATCCCCAGCATCTCCACTCACCTCCCAATAACACAACCTGCAGAAACCCATCCTCAGTATCTCCACTCACCTCCCAATAACACAACCTGCAGAAACCCATCCTCAGCATCTCCAATCACCTCACAATAACACAACCTGCAGAAACCCATCCACAGTATCTCCACTCACCTCCCAATAACACAACCTGCAGAAACCCATCCTCAGCATCTCCACTCACCTCCCAATAGCACAACCTGCAGAAACACATCCTCAGCATCTCCACTCACCTCCCAATAACACAACCTGCAGAAACACATCCGCAGCATCTCCACTCACCTCCCAATAACACAACCTGCAGAAACCCATCCTCAGCATCTTCACTCACCTCCCAATAACACAACCTGCAGAAACCCATCCTCAGCATCTTCACTCACCTCCCAATAACACAACCTGCAGAAACCTATCCTCAGCATCTCCACTCACCTTCCTGCACAACCTGCAGAAACCCATCCTCAGCATCTTCACTCACCTCCCAATAACACAACCTGCAGAAAGCCATCCTCAGCATCTCCACTCACCTCCCAATATCACAACCTGCAGAAACCCATCCTCAGCATCTCCACACAGCTCCCAATAACACAACCTGCAGAAACCCATCCTCAGCATCTCCACTCACCTCCCAATAACACAACCTGCAGAAACGCATCCTCAGCATCTCCACTCACCTCCCAGTAACACAACCTGCAGAAACACATCCTCAGCATCTCCACTCACCTTCCAATAACACAACCTGCAGATGCCCATCCTCAGCATCTCCACTCACCTCCCAATAACACAACCTGCAGAAACCCATCCTCAGCATCTCCACTCACCTTCCAATAACACAACCTGCAGAAACTCATCCTCAGCATCTCCACTCACCTCCCAATAGCACAACCTGCAGAAACCCATCCTCAGCATCTCCACTCACCCCCCAATAACACAACCTGCAGAAACCCATCCTCAGCATCTCCACTAACCTCCCAATAACACAACCTACAGTATCTCATCCTCAGCATCTCCACTAACCTCCCAATATCACAACCTGCAGAAACCCATCCTCAGCATCTTCACTAACCTTCCAATAACACAACCTGCAGAAACCCATCCTCAGCATCTCCACTCACCTTCCAATAACACAACCTGCAGAAACCCATCCCCAGCATCTCCACTCACCTCCCAATAACACAACCTGCAGAAACCCATCCTCAGTATCTCCACTCACCTTCCAATAACACAAACTGCAGAAACCCATCCACAGCATCTCCACTCACCTTCCAATAACACAACCTGCAGAAACCCATCCCCAGCATCTCCACTCACCTCCCAATAACACAACCTGCAGAAACCCATCCTCAGCATCTCCAATCACCTCACAATAACACAACCTGCAGAAACCCATCCACAGCATCTCCACTCACCTCCCAATAACACAACCTGCAGAAACCCATCCTCAGCATCTCCACTCACCTCCCAATAGCACAACCTGCAGAACCCATCCTCAGCATCTCCACTCACCTCCCAATAACACAACCTGCAGAAACACATCCTCAGCATCTCCACTCACCTCCCAATAACACAACCTGCAGAAACACATCCGCAGCATCTCCACTCACCTCCCAATAACACAACCTGCAGAAACCCATCCTCAGCATCTCCACTCACCTCCCAATAACACAACCTGCAGAAACCTATCCTCAGCATCTCCACTCACCTTCCTGCACAACCTGCAGAAACCCATCCTCAGCATCTTCACTCACCTCCCAATAACACAACCTGCAGAAACCCATCCTCAGCATCTCCACTCACCTCCCAATATCACAACCTGCAGAAACCCATCCTCAGCATCTTCACTCACCTCCCAATAACACAACCTGCAGAAACCCATCCTCAGCATCTCCACTCACCTCCCAATATCACAACCTGCAGAAACACATCCTCAGCATCTCCACTCACCTTCCAATAACACAACCTGCAGAAACCCATCCTCAGCATCTCCACTCACCTCCCAATAACACAACCTGCAGAAACCCATCCTCAGCATCTCCACTCACCTCCCAATAGCACAACCTGCAGAAACCCATCCTCAGCATCTCCACTCACCTTCCAATAGCACAATCTGCAGAAAACCATCCTCAGCATCTTCCCCAACCTTCCAACAACACAACCTGCAGAAACCCATCCTCAGCATCTCCACTCACCTCCCAATAACACAACCTACAGAATCTCATCCTCAGCATCTCCACTAACCTCCCAATATCACAACCTGCAGAAACCCATCCTCAGCATCTCCACTCACCTTCCAATAGCACAACCTGCAGAAACACATCCTCAGCATCTTCACTAAACTTCCAATAACACAACCTGCAGAAACCCATCCTCAGCATCTTCACTCACCTCCCAATAACACAACCTGCAGAAACCCATCCTCAGCATCTTCACTCACCTCCCAATAACACAACCTGCAGAAACCCATCCTCAGCATCTCCACTCACATTCCAATAACACAACCTGCAGAAACCCATCCTCAGCATCTTCACTCACCTCCCAATAACACAACCTGCAGAAACCCATCCTCAGCATCTCCACTCACCTCCCAATAACACAACCTGCAGAAACCCATCCTCAGCATCTCCACTCACCTCCCAATAACACAACCTGCAGAAACCCATCCTCAGCATCTCCACTCACCTCCCAATATCACAACCTGCAGAAACCCATCCTCAGCATCTCCACACACCTCCCAATAACACAACCTGCAGAAACCCATCCTCAGCATCTCCACTCACCTCCCAATAACACAACCTGCAGAAACGCATCCTCAGCATCTCCATTCACCTCCCAATAACACAACCTGCAGAAACACATCCTCAGCATCTCCACTCACCTTCCAATAACACAACCTGCAGAAACCCATCCTCAGCATCTCCACTCACCTCCCAATAACACAACCTGCAGAAACCCATCCTCAGCATCTCCACTCACCTTCCAATAACACAACCTGCAGAAACCCATCCTCAGCATCTCCACTCACCTCCCAATATCACAACCTGCAGAAACCCATCCTCAGCATCTCCACTCACCCCCCAATAACACAACCTGCAGAAACCCATCCTCAGCATCTTCACTAACCTCCCAATAACACAACCTGCAGAAACCCATCCTCAGCATCTTCACTCACCTCCCAATAACACAACCTGCAGAAACCCATCCTCAGCATCTCCACTCACCTCCCAATAACACAACCTGCAGAAACCCATCCTCAGCATCTCCACTCACCTCCCAATACCACAACCTGCAGAAACCCATCCTCAGCATCTCCACTCACCTCCCAATAACACAACCTGCAGAAACCCATCCTCAGCATCTTCACTCACCTCCCAATAACACAACCTGCAGAAACCCATCCTCAGCATCTTCACTCACCTCCCAATAACACAACCTGCAGAAACCTATCCTCAGCATCTCCACTCACCTTCCTGCACAACCTGCAGAAACCCATCCTCAGCCTCTTCACTCACCTCCCAATAACACAACCTGCAGAAACCCATCCTCAGCATCTCCACTCATCACCCAATAACACAACCTGCAGAATCCCATCCTCAGCATCTTCACTCACCTCCCAATATCACAACCTGCAGAAACCTATCCTCAGCATCTTCACTCACCTCCCAATAACACAACCTGCAGAAACCCATCCTCAGCATCTCCACTCACCTCCCAATATCACAACCTGCAGAAACACATCCTCAGCATCTCCACTCACCTCCCAATAACACAACCTGCAGAAACCCATCCTCAGCATCTCCACTCACCTCCCAATAGCACAACCTGCAGAAACACAGCGTCAGCATCTTCACTAACCTTCCAATAACACAATCTGCAGAAAACCATCCTCAGCATCTTCCCCAACCTTCCAACAACACAACCTGCAGAAACCCATCCTCAGCATCTCCACTCACCTCCCAATAACACAACCTACAGAATCTCATCCTCAGCATCTCCACTAACCTCCCAATATCACAACCTGCAGAAACCCATCCTCAGCATCTCCACTCACCTTCCAAAAGCACAACCTGCAGAAACACATCCTCAGCATCTTCACTAAACTTCCAATAACACAACCTGCAGAAACCCATCCTCAGCATCTTCACTCACCTCCCAATAACACAACCTGCA
This sequence comes from Scyliorhinus torazame, assembly GCF_047496885.1. Classification (NCBI taxonomy): domain Eukaryota; kingdom Metazoa; phylum Chordata; class Chondrichthyes; order Carcharhiniformes; family Scyliorhinidae; genus Scyliorhinus; species Scyliorhinus torazame. The sequence goes on from NW_027307786.1 coordinate 1,028,818, forward strand.
GAAACCCATCCTCAGCATCTTCACTCACCTCCCAATAACACAACCTGCAGAAACCCATCCTCAGCATCTCCACTCACATTCCAATAACACAACCAGCAGAAACCCATCCTCAGCATCTTCACTCACCTCCCAATAACACAACCTGCAGAAACCCATCCTCAGCATCTCCACTCACCTCCCAATAACACAACCTGCAGAAACCCATCCTCAGCATCTCCACTCACCTCCCAATAACACAACCTGCAGAAACCCATCCTCAGCATCTCCACTCACCTCCCAATATCACCACCTGCAGAAACCCATCCTCAGCATCTCCACACACCTCCCAATAACACAACCTGCAGAAACCCATCCTCAGCATCTCCACTCACCTCCCAATAACACAACCTGCAGAAACGCATCCTCAGCATCTCCATTCACCTCCCAATAACACAACCTGCAGAAACACATCCTCAGCATCTCCACTCACCTTCCAATAACACAACCTGCAGAAACCCATCCTCAGCATCTCCACTCACCTCCCAATAACACAACCTGCAGAAACCCATCCTCAGCATCTCCACTCACCTTCCAATAACACAACCTGCAGAAACCCATCCTCAGCATCTCCACTCACCTCCCAATATCACAACCTGCAGAAACCCATCCTCAGCATCTCCACTCACCCCCCAATAACACAACCTGCAGAAACCCATCCTCAGCATCTTCACTAACCTTCCAATAACACAATCTGCAGAAAACCATCCTCAGCATCTTCACTCACCTTCCAATAACACAAACTGCAGAAACCCATCCTCAGCATCTTCACTAACCTCCCAATAACACAAACTGCAGAAACCCATCCTCAGCATCTTCACTCACCTCCCAATAACACAACTGCAGAAACCCATCCTCAGCATCTCCACTCACCTCCCAATAACACAACCTGCAGAAACCCATCCTCAGCATCTCCACTCACCTCCCAATACCACAACCTGCAGAAACCCATCCTCAGCATCTCCACTCACCTCCCAATATCACAACCTGCAGAAACCCATCCTCAGCATCTCCACTCACCTTCCAATAACAGAACCTGCAGAAACCCATCCTCAGCATCTTCACTCACCTCCCAATAACACAACCTGCAGAAACCCATCCTCAGCATCTTCACTCACCTTCCAATAACACAACCTGCAGAAACCCATCCTCAGCATCTCCACTCACCTCCCAATAACACAACCTGCAGAAACCCATCCTCAGCATCTCCACTCACCTCCCAATAACACAACCTGCAGTAACCCATCCTCAGCATCTTCACTCACCTCCCAATAACACAACCTGCAGTAACCCATCCTCAACATCTTCACTCACCTTCCAATAACACAAACTGCAGAAACCCATCCTCAGCATCTCCACTCACCTTCCAATAACACAACCTGCAGAAACCCATCCTCAGCAACTTCACTAACCTCCCAATAACACAACCTGCAGAATCCCATCTTCAGCATCTCCACCCACCTCCCAATAACACAACCTGCAGAAACACATCCTCAGCATCTTCACTAAACTTCCAATAACACAACCTGCAGAAACCCATCCTCAGCATCTTCACTCACCTCCCAATAACACAACCTGCAGAAACCCATCCTCAGCATCTTCACTCACCTCCCAATAACACAACCTGCAGAAACCCATCCTCAGCATCTCCACTCACATTCCAATAACACAACCAGCAGAAACCCATCCTCAGCATCTTCACTCACCTCCCAATAACACAACCTGCAGAAACCCATCCTCAGCATCTCCACTCACCTCCCAATAACACAACCTGCAGAAACCCATCCTCAGCATCTCCACTCACCTCCCAATAACACAACCTGCAGAAACCCATCCTCAGCATCTCCACTCACCTCCCAATATCACCACCTGCAGAAACCCATCCTCAGCATCTCCACACACCTCCCAATAACACAACCTGCAGAAACCCATCCTCAGCATCTCCACTCACCTCCCAATAACACAACCTGCAGAAACGCATCCTCAGCATCTCCATTCACCTCCCAATAACACAACCTGCAGAAACACATCCTCAGCATCTCCACTCACCTTCCAATAACACAACCTGCAGAAACCCATCCTCAGCATCTCCACTCACCTCCCAATAACACAACCTGCAGAAACCCATCCTCAGCATCTCCACTCACCTTCCAATAACACAACCTGCAGAAACCCATCCTCAGCATCTCCACTCACCTCCCAATATCACAACCTGCAGAAACCCATCCTCAGCATCTCCACTCACCCCCCAATAACACAACCTGCAGAAACCCATCCTCAGCATCTTCACTAACCTTCCAATAACACAATCTGCAGAAAACCATCCTCAGCATCTTCACTCACCTTCCAATAACACAAACTGCAGAAACCCATCCTCAGCATCTTCACTAACCTCCCAATAACACAAACTGCAGAAACCCATCCTCAGCATCTTCACTCACCTCCCAATAACACAACTGCAGAAACCCATCCTCAGCATCTCCACTCACCTCCCAATAACACAACCTGCAGAAACCCATCCTCAGCATCTCCACTCACCTCCCAATACCACAACCTGCAGAAACCCATCCTCAGCATCTCCACTCACCTCCCAATATCACAACCTGCAGAAACCCATCCTCAGCATCTCCACTCACCTTCCAATAACAGAACCTGCAGAAACCCATCCTCAGCATCTTCACTCACCTCCCAATAACACAACCTGCAGAAACCCATCCTCAGCATCTTCACTCACCTTCCAATAACACAACCTGCAGAAACCCATCCTCAGCATCTCCACTCACCTCCCAATAACACAACCTGCAGAAACCCATCCTCAGCATCTCCACTCACCTCCCAATAACACAACCTGCAGTAACCCATCCTCAGCATCTTCACTCACCTCCCAATAACACAACCTGCAGTAACCCATCCTCAACATCTTCACTCACCTTCCAATAACACAAACTGCAGAAACCCATCCTCAGCATCTCCACTCACCTTCCAATAACACAACCTGCAGAAACCCATCCTCAGCAACTTCACTAACCTCCCAATAACACAACCTGCAGAATCCCATCTTCAGCATCTCCACCCACCTCCCAATAACACAACCTGCAGAAACCCATCCTCAGCATCTTTACTCACCTCCCAATAACACAACCTGCAGAAACCCATCCTCAACATCTTCACTCACCTCCCAATAACACAACCTGCAGAAACCCATCCTCAGCGTCTCCACTCACCTCCCAATAACACAACCTGCAGAAACTCATCCTCTGTATCTCCACTCACCTCCCAATAACACAACCTGCAGAAACCCATCCTCAGCATCTCCACTCACCTCCCAATAACACAAACTGCAGAAACCCATCCACAGCATCTTCCCCAACCTTCCAACAACACAACCGGCAGAAACCCATCCTCAGCATCTCCACTCACCTCCCAATAACACAACCTGTAGCAAACCATCCTCAGCATCTTCCCTAACCTTCCAATAACACAACCTGCAGAAACCCATCCTCAGCATCTTCACCCACCTCCCAATAACACAACATGCAGAAACCCATCCTGAGCATCTCCACTCACCTCCCAATAACACAACCTTCAGAAACGCATCCTCAGCATCTCAACTCACCTCCCAATAACACAACCTGCAGAAACCCATCCTCAGCATCTCCACTCACCTCCCAATAACACAACCTGCAGAAACCCATCCTCAGCACCTCCACTCACCCCCCAATAACACAACCTGCAGAAACCCATCCTCAGCATCTCCACCATCTTCCAATAACACAACCTGCAGAAACCCATCCTCAGCATCTCCACTCACCTTCCAATAACACAACCTGCAGAAACCCATCCTCAGCATCTCCACTCACCTCCCAATAACACAACCTGCAGAAACCCATCCTCAGCATCTCCACTCACCTTCCAATAACACAACCTGCAGAAACCCATCCTCAGCATCTTCACTCACCTTCCAATAACACAACCTGCAGAAACCCATCCTCAGCATCTTCACTAACCTCCCAATAACACAACCTGCAGAAACCCATCCTCAGCATCTTCACTCACCTCCCAATAACACAACCTGCAGAAACCCATCCTCAGCATCTCCACTCACCTCCCAATAACACAACCTGCAGAAACCCATCCTCAGCATCTCCACTCACCTCCCAATACCACAACCTGCAGAAACCCATCCTCAGCATCTCCACTCACCTCCCAATATCACAACCTGCAGAAACCCATCCTCAGCATCTCCACTCACCTTCCAATAACAGAACCTGCAGAAACCCATCCTCAGCATCTTCACTCACCTCCCAATAACACAACCTGCAGAAACCCATCCTCAGCATCTTCACTCACCTTCCAATAACACAACCTGCAGAAACCCATCCTCAGCATCTCCACTCACCTCCCAATAACACAACCTGCAGAAACCCATCCTCAGCATCTCCACTCACCTCCCAATAACACAACCTGCAGTAACCCATCCTCAGCATCTTCACTCACCTCCCAATAACACAACCTGCAGTAACCCATCCTCAACATCTTCACTCACCTTCCAATAACACAAACTGCAGAAACCCATCCTCAGCATCTCCACTCACCTTCCAATAACACAACCTGCAGAAACCCATCCTCAGCAACTTCACTAACCTCCCAATAACACAACCTGCAGAATCCCATCTTCAGCATCTCCACCCACCTCCCAATAACACAACCTGCAGAAACCCATCCTCAGCATCTTTACTCACCTCCCAATAACACAACCTGCAGAAACCCATCCTCAACATCTTCACTCACCTCCCAATAACACAACCTGCAGAAACCCATCCTCAGCGTCTCCACTCACCTCCCAATAACACAACCTGCAGAAACTCATCCTCTGTATCTCCACTCACCTCCCAATAACACAACCTGCAGAAACCCATCCTCAGCATCTCCACTCACCTCCCAATAACACAAACTGCAGAAACCCATCCTCAGCATCTTCCCCAACCTTCCAACAACACAACCGGCAGAAACCCATCCTCAGCATCTCCACTCACCTCCCAATAACACAACCTGTAGCAAACCATCCTCAGCATCTTCCCTAACCTTTCAATAACACAACCTGCAGAAACCCATCCTCAGCATCTTCACCCACCTCCCAATAACACAACATGCAGAAACCCATCCTGAGCATCTCCACTCACCTCCCAATAACACAACCTTCAGAAACGCATCCTCAGCATCTCAACTCACCTCCCAATAACACAACCTGCAGAAACCCATCCTCAGCATCTCCACTCACCTCCCAATAACACAACCTGCAGAAACCCATCCTCAGCACCTCCACTCACCCCCCAATAACACAACCTGCAGAAACCCATCCTCAGCATCTCCACCATCTTCCAATAACACAACCTGCAGAAACCCATCCTCAGCATCTCCACTCACCTCCCAATAACACAACCTGCAGAACCCCATCCTCAGCATCTCCACTAACCTTCCAATAATACAACCTGCAGAAACCCATTCTCAGCCTCTTCACTCACCTCCCAATAACAGAATTGTAAAAGTAATGAAAAATAACTCATTTCCACATTCATTGAAAATGGACATGGGCTTGGTCTAATTTGATTGAGTGAGACTGTGGAGAATTTCAATCACTTAATGAGAATTCAGATAGTGGGATGCTACCAGACTGGGAACCAATCTACAGCAGTGAGCACAGGGATGATAGTTGACTGGGATTGGGTGAGGGTTCGGACCCAGACTGGGAATCAATCTACAGCAGTGAGCACAGGGATGATGGGTGACTGGGATTGGGTGAGGGTTAGGACCCAGACTGGGAACCAATCTACAGCAGTGAGCACAGGGATGATAGGGGACTGGGATTGGGTGAGTGTTAGGATATGGCAGCAGAGTTGGAGATGAGCTGCGCTTCATGAAGATTTGTATCAGAAATTGTGTGACAGAATATCATTGGATTAGTCGAGTGTGGATTTAACAAAGACACAGATGATGATTTATTCTGCAGCTGAGATGAAGCAGAGGTGGCGATGGCAAGCGAGCAGGATTGGGAATGGAGAGAGCGTCTGGCTATAATAACTTTACTGTCAAAGGGAGAGCAGGGATTGTGAACAGCCTCCGATATTAACCAGAGAGCGAGTGGAGCCACTGGATAGGGAATGAGCTCAGTGACTGGAATCGATATTGATATTTATAGCTAAAGGCACAGAGCTTCAAGGTAAGGAAATGTTATTCCCACTATTCCAGATGTTGGTCAGACCGCACCTGGAGCATTGCACAGTTCTGGCCAATGATTTGAGGAAAGATGTAGGGGCTTTAGAGGCAGTTCAGAGGAGGTTGACGAGACTGACCGCAGAGATGAGGGCTTTGTCTTATCAAGAGAGTTGTTAAGAAGGAGTAGAGATCCAATTGTGGTTTATAAGATGATAAAAGGTGTGGGTGAAGTTTAAGTGGAGCGGATGCTTCCTCTTGTGGGGCGTTCTGGAACGAGAGGTCAGAATCTCAGGATAACAGGCAGCAAATGGGAATCAGAGCTGAGGAGAAACTACTTCTCCCAATGGGATGTGAATCTTGGAATTCGCTATCCAGAGTGCGGGGCATGCTGGGACACTGAGTAAATTTAAGGAGCAGTTAGATAGATTTTGAATTGGGAATGGGTTGAGAATTTTGGACAATGGGCAGGGCGGCGGCGTTAAGCCGAGGATGAGATCAGCCAAGACCGAATGACGGAGCAGACGCGAGGGGCCAAATAGCCTCATTCTGCTCCTGGACCTGAAAACTTACAAACTTCTGGACTGAAGAACGTGGATTCAATCTTTCCAAGATGCAAATGACCAGAGCAATAATACACTTAAAGTGGTTTATACAATAAATAACTGGACAGGGAGACTTACCAGGGACACCGACAACAGCCAGGAGGGGATAGTAACCCACTTGAATTATCATCAGTGCGCCGTAGATCCGCCATGGTAAATACTGGAGAGACATAAAGAAAATACCCTCGGATAAACTCCTGTCCATTGCTGTAACGTTCCTGTGGGCAGTTCCCAGATTCTGATCCATTGCTGTAACGTTCCTGTGGATAGTTCCCAGATTCTGATCCATTGCTGTAACGTTCCTGTGGGTAGTTCCCAGATTCTGATCCATTGCTGTAACGTTCCTGTGGGTAGTTCCCAGATTCTGATCCATTGCTGTCACGTTCCTGTGGATAGTTCCCGGATTCTGATCCATTGCTGTAACGTTCCTGTGGGTAGTTCCCAGATTCTGATCCATTGCTGTAACGTTCCTGTGGGTAGTTCCCAGATTCTGCTCCCTCCTCTCGGTCTCTCTGGAGCCGCTGATCTCTGGCAGTGTTGGAATTGACGCTCCCGCTGACTGTTTGGGATAACACAATGAAAGGAATCGCTTATTAATACAGAGACAAACCCTCCAGTGACGCGGTTAGATCCATGGAGACTGACATTAATCACAGTCACTAAACAAACAGGCTCAGTTAACCCCTTTCAATCCAATACTTTTTCTATCACAATGAAATAGAAGATTAGCCGGGTCTGGATTGGTTGTGTGACAGTGACTGAGGGATGGAGTGTGGAAATAGTGGACACACTGACCCTGATACTCAATCCTCATTGATCTCTGAGTGGTTCCAGGGGACTGGGGCATTTTCCCTGCCCCATCCTGTTTATAAAAGGAGAGAGAGGGATAAACCCTGGAGTGACAGAGCAGTCAGTATAATGTTAGTCACCAGGACATTTCTAGGGCAGACTGGGCAACAGGAATATTGCTCCTTCGCGAGGAAATGGTGTTATGTGACCAGAAACACGGCGATATTCGTGGGAAATCACATCGCATGTTGTTATTGCAGTTATATTTCAAAATAACTGGAGGATTAATGAGGGAACTGATATGGATTTATGTACTGGGACATATTGTGAACAAATGCCATTTATTAGAGTTGTTCTCGAGTCCCAAAGCCGTGGATTAAAGGGTCTGTGACAGTGAGAATGTGATATTGGCTAAGAAACAGAAAGCAGAGAGAAGCGGTGAATGATAGTTATTCAGACAGGAGGGGAGGAGACACTGATGTTCACTCGGGGTCCACATGAGGACAATTGCTCTTCAAGAAACAATTCACAGCGATAGGCTTCAATGGAAAGAATTTCAACATTCACAAATGACAGAGACTCAGCAATGACACAGTGAGCAGTGTAGCAGCAATCTTCAGCAGCATGTTCCCAGATCTGTGAAAGGGAGGGTCACGGGGAAAGTAAATTTAAATCACTGTCGTGTGGGTGATGCATTAGGGAGGAGGGCAGAGGACAGGAAATATAAACTAAACGGGACAAGTTTAAAAAGTGTACAGGAAGGGAGCGGGGACATGTCCACACTTTGCACTGGAAGGTCATGGTGATAAGATTGGAAAAACCTCAGAAGATATTTAACTTGATCAATAGAGGCGGAGACTCCGAAAAGAAGGATGTTAGGATCATAGAGTCATCGAGGTCCAGAGCACAGGAAGGCCATTCGGCCCATCTGGACTGGGCAGGTCAAAAACAACCACCTGAGTATTTGAATCCCACTTTCTAACACTTTGCCAATAGCCTATAGAGTTATAACCAGGTTTATAGAGAGGACCATAGCTGAGGAATTGCTTCTTGTTCTGCCGCTAAATATACAAAAGGATGTGAGGATCTTGGAGACAAAACAAAGGGTATTTAATGGAGTGTTGTCAGGAATGGAGGATTTCAGTTAAATATGGGGATTAGTGAACTGGAATTGTAATCTGTAGATCAGTTTAAGGTAAAGAGCAATTTCACAGAGGACTCCAAATTAGGAAGGAGTTTAGAGAGAGTGAGAAGAAAGGGTTCCACTGGAGTGTGTGTGTGGGCTGGGGAGAGTGGCCTGGAGTGTGTGTGTGGGCTGGCCGGGAGTGGCCTGGCCTGGAGTGTGTGTGTGGGCTGGCCGGGAGTGGCCTGGAGTGTGTGTGTGGGCTGGCCGGGAGTGGCCTGGAGTGTGTGTGTGGGCTGTCCGGGAGTGGCCTGGAGTGTGTGTGTGGGCTGGCCGGGAGTGGCCTGGAGTGTGTGTGTTGGCTGGCCGGGAGTGGCCTGGAGTGTGTGTGTGGGCTGGCCGGGAGTGGCCTGGCCTGGAGTGTGTGTGTGGGCTGGCCGGGAGTGGTCTGGAGTGTGTGTGTGGGCTGGCCTGGAGTGTGTGTGTGGGCTGGACGGGAGTGGCCTGGAGTGTGTGTGTGGGCTGGCCGGGAGTGGCCTGGAGTGTGTGTGTGGGCTGTCCGGGAGTGGCCTGGAGTGTGTGTGTGGGCTGGCCGGGAGTGGCCTGGAGTGTGTGTGTGGGCTGGCCGGGAGTGGCCTGGCCTGGAGTGTGTGTGTGGGCTGGCCGGGAGTGGTCTGGAGTGTGTGTGTGGGCTGGCCGGGAGTGGCCTGGAGTGTGTGTGTGGGCTGGCCGGGAGTGGCCTGGCCTGGAGTGTGTGTGTGGGTGGCCGGGAGTGGCCTGGAGTGTGTGTGGGCTGGCCGGGAGTGGCCTGGAGTGTGTGTGTGGGCTGGCCGGGAGTGGCCTGGAGTGTGTGTGTGGGCTGGCCGGGAGTGACCTGGAGTGTGTGTGTGGGCTGGCCGGGAGTGACCTGGAGTGTGTGTGTGGGCTGGCCGGGAGTGGCCTGGCCTGGAGTGTGTGTGTGGGTGGCCGGGAGTGGCCTGGAGTGTGTGTGGGCTGGCCGGGAGTGGCCTGGAGTGTGTGTGTGGGCTGGCCGGGAGTGGCCTGGAGTGTGTGTGTGGGCTGGCCGGGAGTGGCCTGGATTGTGTGTGTGGGCTGGCCGGGAGTGGCCTGGAGTGTGTGTGTGGGCTGGCCGGGAGTGGCCTGGAGTGTGTGTGTGGGTGGCCGGGAGTGGCCTGGAGTGTGTGTGTGGGCTGGCCGGGAGTGGCCTGGAGTGTGTGTGTGGGCTGGCCGGGAGTGGCCTGGATTGTGTGTGTGGGCTGGCCGGGAGTGGCCTGGAGTGTGTGTGTGGGCTGGCCGGGAGTGGCCTGGAGTGTGTGTGTGGGCTGGCCGGGAGTGGCCTGGAGTGTGTGTGTGAGCTGGCCGGGAGTGGCCTGGAGTGTGTGTGTGGGCTGGCCGGGAGTGGCCTGGAGTGTGTGTGTGGGCTGGCCGGGAGTGGCCTGGAGAGTGTGTGTGGGCTGGCCGGGAGTGGCCTGGAGAGTGTGTGTGGGCTGGCCGGGAGTGGCCTGGAGTGTGTGTGTGGGCTGGCCGTGAGTGGCCTGGAGTGTATGTGGGCTGCCCGGGGGTGGCCTGGAGTGTGTGTGTGGGCCGGCCGGGAGTGGCATGGAGTGTGTGTGTGGGCTGGCCGGGAGTGGCCTGGCCTGGAGTGTGTGTGTGGGCCGGCCGGGAGTGGCCTGGAGTGTGTGTGTGGGCTGTCCGGGAGTGGCCTGGAGTGTGTGTGTGGGCTGGCCGGGAGTGGCCTGGAGTGTGTGTGTTGGCTGGCCGGGAGTGGCCTGGAGTGTGTGTGTGGGCTGGCCGGGAGTGGCCTGGCCTGGAGTGTGTGTGTGGGCTGGCCGGGAGTGGTCTGGAGTGTGTGTGTGGGCTGGCCTGGAGTGTGTGTGTGGGCTGGACGGGAGTGGCCTGGAGTGTGTGTGTGGGCTGGCCGGGAGTGGCCTGGAGTGTGTGTGTGGGCTGTCCGGGAGTGGCCTGGAGTGTGTGTGTGGGCTGGCCGGGAGTGGCCTGGAGTGTGTGTGTGGGCTGGCCGGGAGTGGCCTGGCCTGGAGTGTGTGTGTGGGCTGGCCGGGAGTGGTCTGGAGTGTGTGTGTGGGCTGGCCGGGAGTGGCCTGGAGTGTGTGTGTGGGCTGGCCGGGAGTGGCCTGGCCTGGAGTGTGTGTGTGGGTGGCCGGGAGTGGCCTGGAGTGTGTGTGGGCTGGCCGGGAGTGGCCTGGAGTGTGTGTGTGGGCTGGCCGGGAGTGGCCTGGAGTGTGTGTGTGGGCTGGCCGGGAGTGGCCTGGAGTGTGTGTGTGGGCTGGCCGGGAGTGGCCTGGATTGTGTGTGTGGGCTGGCCGGGAGTGGCCTGGAGTGTGTGTGTGGGCTGGCCGGGAGTGGCCTGGAGTGTGTGTGTGGGTGGCCGGGAGTGGCCTGGAGTGTGTGTGTGGGCTGGCCGGGAGTGGCCTGGAGTGTGTGTGTGGGCTGGCCGGGAGTGGCCTGGATTGTGTGTGTGGGCTGGCCGGGAGTGGCCTGGAGTGTGTGTGTGGGCTGGCCGGGAGTGGCCTGGAGTGTGTGTGTGGGCTGGCCGGGAGTGGCCTGGAGTGTGTGTGTGAGCTGGCCGGGAGTGGCCTGGAGTGTGTGTGTGGGCTGGCCGGGAGTGGCCTGGAGTGTGTGTGTGGGCTGGCCGGGAGTGGCCTGGAGAGTGTGTGTGGGCTGGCCGGGAGTGGCCTGGAGAGTGTGTGTGGGCTGGCCGGGAGTGGCCTGGAGTGTGTGTGTGGGCTGGCCGTGAGTGGCCTGGAGTGTATGTGGGCTGCCCGGGGGTGGCCTGGAGTGTGTGTGTGGGCCGGCCGGGAGTGGCATGGAGTGTGTGTGTGGGCTGGCCGGGAGTGGCCTGGCCTGGAGTGTGTGTGTGGGCCGGCCGGGAGTGGCCTGGAGTGTGTGTGTGGGCTGGCAGGGAGTGGCCTGGCCTGGAGTGTGTGTGTGGGCTGCCCGGGGGTGGCCTGGAGTGTGTGTGTGGGCCGGCCGGGAGTGGCATGGAGTGTGTGTGTGGGCTGGCCGGGAGTGGCCTGGCCTGGAGTGAGTGTGTGGGCTGGCCGGGAGTGGCCTGGAGTGTGTGTCTGGGCTGCCCGGGAGTGGCCTGGAGTGTGTGTCTGGGCTGGCCGGGAGTGGCCTGGAGTGTGTGTGTGGGCTGGCCGGGAGTGGCCTGGAGTGTGGGTGTGGGCTGGCCGGGAGTGGCCTGGAGTGTGTGTGTGGGCTGGCCGGGAGTGGCCTGGCCTGGAGTGTGTGTGTGGGTGGCCGGGAGTGGCCTGGAGTGTGTGTGGGCTGGCCGGGAGTGGCCTGGAGTGTGTGCGTGGGCTGGCCGGGAGTGGCCTGGAGTGTGTGTGTGGGCTGGCCGGGAGTGGCCTGGAGTGTGTGTGTGGGCTGGCCGGGAGTGGCCTGGATTGTGTGTGTGGGCTGGCCGGGAGTGGCCTGGAGTGTGTATGTGGGCTGGCCGGGAGTGGCCTGGAGTGTGTGTGTGGGTGGCCGGGAGTGGCCTGGAGTGTGTGTGTGGGCTGGCCGGGAGTGGCCTGGAGTGTGTGTGTGGGCTGGCCGGGAGTGGCCTGGATTGTGTGTGTGGGCTGGCCGGGAGTGGCCTGGAGTGTGTGTGTGGGCTGGCCGGGAGTGGCCTGGAGTGTGTGTGTGGGCTGGCCGGGAGTGGCCTGGAGTGTGTGTGTGAGCTGGCCGGGAGTGGCCTGGAGTGTGTGTGTGGGCTGGCCGGGAGTGGCCTGGAGTGTGTGTGTGGGCTGGCCGGGAGTGGCCTGGAGAGTGTGTGTGGGCTGGCCGGGAGTGGCCTGGAGAGTGTGTGTGGGCTGGCCGGGAGTGGCCTGGAGTGTGTGTGTGGGCTGGCCGTGAGTGGCCTGGAGTGTATGTGGGCTGCCCGGGGGTGGCCTGGAGTGTGTGTGTGGGCCGGCCGGGAGTGGCATGGAGTGTGTGTGTGGGCTGGCCGGGAGTGGCCTGGCCTGGAGTGTGTGTGTGGGCCGGCCGGGAGTGGCCTGGAGTGTGTGTGTGGGCTGGCAGGGAGTGGCCTGGCCTGGAGTGTGTGTGTGGGCTGCCCGGGGGTGGCCTGGAGTGTGTGTGTGGGCCGGCCGGGAGTGGCATGGAGTGTGTGTGTGGGCTGGCCGGGAGTGGCCTGGCCTGGAGTGAGTGTGTGGGCTGGCCGGGAGTGGCCTGGAGTGTGTGTCTGGGCTGCCCGGGATTGGCCTGGAGTGTGTGTCTGGGCTGGCCGGGAGTGGCCTGGAGTGTGTGTGTGGGCTGGCCGGGAGTGGCCTGGAGTGTGTGTGTGGGCTGGCCGGGAGTGGCCTGGAGTGTGTGTGTGGGCTGGCCGGGAGTGGCCTGGAGTGTATGTGTGGTCTGGCCGGGAGTGGCCGGGAGTGTGTGTGTGGGCTGGTCGGGAGTGGCCTGGAGTGTGTGTGTGGGCTGGCCGGGAGTGGCCTGGAGTGTGTGTGGGCTGGCCGGGAATGTCCTGGAGTGTGTGTGTGGGCTGGTCGGGAGTGGCCTGGAGTGTGTGTGTGGGCTGGCCGGGAGTGTCCTGGAGTGTGTGTGTGGGCTGGCCGGGAGTGGCCTGGAGTGTGTGTGTGGGCTGGCCGGGAGTGGCCTGGCCTGGAGTGTGTGTGTGGGCTGCCCGGGAGTGGCCTGGAGTGTGTGTGTGGGCTGGCCGGGAGTGGCCTGGAGCGAGTGTGTGGGCTGGCCGGGAGTGGCCTGGAGTGTGTGTGAGGGCCGGCCGGGAGTGCCCTGGAGTGTGTGTGTGGGCCGGCCGGGATTGGCCTGGAGTGTGTGTGTGGACTGGCCGGGATGGCCTGGAGTGTGTGTGTGGGCTGGCCGGGAGTGGCCTGGAGTGTGTGTGTGGGAGGCCGGGAGTGGCCTGGAGTGTGTGTGTGGGCTGGTCGGGTGTGGCCTGGAGTGAGTGTATGGGCTGGCCGGGAGTGGCCTGGAGTGTGTGTGTGGGCTGGCCGGGAGTGACCTGGAGTGTGTGTGTGTGGGCTGGCCGGGAGTGGCCTGGAGTGTGTGTGTGGGCTGGCCGGGAGTGGCCTGGAGTGTGTGTGTGGGCTGGCCGGGAGTGGCCTGGCCTGGAGTGTGTGTGTGGGCTGGTCGGGAGTGGCCTGGAGTGTGTGTGTGGGCTGGTCGGGTGTGGCCTGGAGTGAGTGTATGGGCTGGCCGGGAGTGGCCTGGAGTGTGTGTGTGGGCTGGCCGGGAGTGACCTGGAGTGTGTGTGTGTGGGCTGGCCGGGAGTGGCCTGGAGTGTGTGTGTGGGCTGGCCGGGAGTGGCCTGTCCTGGAGTGAGTGTGTGGGCTGGCCGGGAGTGGCCTGGAGTGTGTGTGTGGACTGGCCGGGAGTGGCCTGGAGTGTGTGTGTGGGCTGGCCGGGAGTGGCCTGGAGTGTGTGTGTGGGCCGGCCGGGAGTGGCATGGAGTGTGTGTGTGGGCTGGCCGGGAGTGGCCTTGAGTGTGTGTGTGGGCCGGCCGGGAGTGGCCTGGAGTGTGTGTGTGGGCTGGCAGGGAGTGGCCTGGCCTGGAGTGTGTGTGTGGGCTGCCCGGGGGTGGCCTGGAGTGTGTGTGTGGGCCGGCCGGGAGTGGCATGGAGTGTGTGTGTGGGCTGGCCGGGAGTGGCCTGGCCTGGAGTGAGTGTGTGGGCTGGCCGGGAGTGGCCTGGAGTGTGTGTCTGGGCTGCCCGGGATTGGCCTGGAGTGTGTGTCTGGGCTGGCCGGGAGTGGCCTGGAGTGTGTGTGTGGGCTGGCCGGGAGTGGCCTGGAGTGTGTGTGTGGGCTGGCCGGGAGTGGCCTGGAGTGTGTGTGTGGGCTGGCCGGGAGTGGCCTGGAGTGTATGTGTGGTCTGGCCGGGAGTGGCCGGGAGTGTGTGTGTGGGCTGGTCGGGAGTGGCCTGGAGTGTGTGTGTGGGCTGGCCGGGAGTGGCCTGGAGTGTGTGTGGGCTGGCCGGGAATGTCCTGGAGTGTGTGTGTGGGCTGGTCGGGAGTGGCCTGGAGTGTGTGTGTGGGCTGGCCGGGAGTGTCCTGGAGTGTGTGTGTGGGCTGGCCGGGAGTGGCCTGGAGTGTGTGTGTGGGCTGGCCGGGAGTGGCCTGGCCTGGAGTGTGTGTGTGGGCTGCCCGGGAGTGGCCTGGAGTGTGTGTGTGGGCTGGCCGGGAGTGGCCTGGAGCGAGTGTGTGGGCTGGCCGGGAGTGGCCTGGAGTGTGTGTGAGGGCCGGCCGGGAGTGCCCTGGAGTGTGTGTGTGGGCCGGCCGGGATTGGCCTGGAGTGTGTGTGTGGACTGGCCGGGATGGCCTGGAGTGTGTGTGTGGGCTGGCCGGGAGTGGCCTGGAGTGTGTGTGTGGGAGGCCGGGAGTGGCCTGGAGTGTGTGTGTGGGCTGGTCGGGTGTGGCCTGGAGTGAGTGTATGGGCTGGCCGGGAGTGGCCTGGAGTGTGTGTGTGGGCTGGCCGGGAGTGACCTGGAGTGTGTGTGTGTGGGCTGGCCGGGAGTGGCCTGGAGTGTGTGTGTGGGCTGGCCGGGAGTGGCCTGGAGTGTGTGTGTGGGCTGGCCGGGAGTGGCCTGGCCTGGAGTGTGTGTGTGGGCTGGTCGGGAGTGGCCTGGAGTGTGTGTGTGGGCTGGTCGGGTGTGGCCTGGAGTGAGTGTATGGGCTGGCCGGGAGTGGCCTGGAGTGTGTGTGTGGGCTGGCCGGGAGTGACCTGGAGTGTGTGTGTGTGGGCTGGCCGGGAGTGGCCTGGAGTGTGTGTGTGGGCTGGCCGGGAGTGGCCTGTCCTGGAGTGAGTGTGTGGGCTGGCCGGGAGTGGCCTGGAGTGTGTGTGTGGACTGGCCGGGAGTGGCCTGGAGTGTGTGTGTGGGCTGGCCGGGAGTGGCCTGGAGTGTGTCTGTGGGCTGGCCGGGAGTGACCTGGAGTGTGTGTGGGCTGCCCGGGAGTGACCTGGAGTGTGTGTGGGATGGCCGGGAGTGGCCTGGAGTGTGTGTGTGGGCTGGCCGGGAGTGGCCTGGAGTGTGTGTGTGGGCTGGCCGGGAGTGGCCTGGAGTGTGTGTGTGGACTGGCCGGGAGTGGCCTGGAGTGTGTGTGTGGGCTGGCCGGGAGTGGCCTGGAGTGTGTGTGGGCTGGCCGGGAGTGGCCTGGAGTGTATGTGTGGGCTGGCCGGGAGTGACCTGGAGTGTGTGTGTGGGCTGGCCGGGATTAGCCTGGAGTGTGTGTGTGGGCTGGCCGGGAGTGGCCTGGAGTGTGTGTGTGCTGGCCGGGAGTGGCCTGGAGTGTGTGTGGGCTGGCCGGGAGTGGCCTGGAGTGTATGTGTGGGCTGGCCGGGAGTGACCTGGAGTGTGTGTGTGGGCTGGCCGGGAGTGTCCTGAAGTGTGTGTGTGGGCTGGCCGGGAGTGTGTGTGTGGGCTGGCCGGGAGTGGCCTGGAGTGTGTGTGTGGGCTGGCCGGGAGTGGCCTGGAGAGTGTGTGTGGACTGGCCGGGAGTGGCCTGGAGTGTATGTGTGGGCTGGCCGGGAGTGGCTTGTGTGTGTGTGTGGGCTGGCCGGGAGTGGCTTGTGTGTGTGTGTGGGCTGGCCGGGAGTGACCTGGAGTGTGTGTGTGGGCTGGCCGGGAGTGGCCTGGCCTGGAGTGTGTGTGTGGGCTGGCCGGGAGTGGCCTGGAGTGTGTGTGTGGGCTGGCCGGGAGTGGCCTGGAGTGTGTGTGTGGGCTGGCCGGGAGTAGCCTGGAGTGTGTGTGTGGGCTGGCCGGGAGTGGCCTGGAGTGTGTGTGTGGGCTGGCCGGGAGTAGCCTGGAGTGTGTGTGTGGGCTGGCCGGGAGTAGCCTGGAGTGTGTGTGTGGGCTGGCCGGGAGTGACCTGGAGTGTGTGTGTGGGCTGGCCGGGAGTGGCCTGGAGTGTGTGTGTGGGCAGGCCGGGAGTGGCCTGGAGTGCGTGTGTGGGCTGGCCGGGCCTGGCCTGGAGAGTGTGTGTGGGCTGGCCGGGAGTGGCCTGGAGTGTGTGTGTGGGCAGGCCGGGAGTGGCCTGGAGTGTGTGTGTGGGCTGGCCGGGAGTAGCCTGGAGTGTGTGTGTGGGCTGGCCGTGAGTGGCCTGGAGTGCGTGTGTGGGCTGGCCGGGCCTGGCCTGGAGAGTGTGTGTGGGCTGGCCGGGAGTAGCCTGGAGTCTGTGTGTGGGCTGGCCGGGAGTGGCCTGGAGTGTGTGTGTGGGCTGGCCGGGAGTGGCCTGGAGTGTGTGTGTGGGCTGGCCAGGAGTGGCCTGGAGTGTGTGTGTGGGCTGGCCGGGAGTGGCCGGGAGTGTGTGTGTGGGTGGCCGGGAGTGGCCTGGAGTGTGTGTGTGGGCTGACCGGGAGTGGCCGGGAGTGTGTGTGTGGGCTGGCCGGGAGTGGCCGGGAGTGTGTGTGTGGGTGGCCGGGAGTGTCCTGGAGTGTGTGTGTGGGCTGACCGGGAGTGGCCGGGAGTGTGTGTGTGGGCTGGCCGGGAGTGGCCTGGAGTGTGTGTGTGGGCTGGCCGGGAGTGGCCTGGAGTGTGTGTGTGGGCTGGCCGGGAGTGGCCTGGAGTGTGTGTGTGGGCTGGCCGGGAGTGGCCTGGAGTGTGTGTGTGGGCTGGCCGGGAGTGGCCTGGAGTGTGTGTGTGGGCTGGCCGGGAGTGGCCTGGAGTGTGTGTGTGGGCTGGCCGGGAGTGGCCTGGAGTGTGTGTGTGGGCTGGCCGGGAGTGGCCGGGAGTGTGTTTGTGGGAT
The DNA here is from genome assembly GCF_047496885.1 of Scyliorhinus torazame. Taxonomy (NCBI): domain Eukaryota; kingdom Metazoa; phylum Chordata; class Chondrichthyes; order Carcharhiniformes; family Scyliorhinidae; genus Scyliorhinus; species Scyliorhinus torazame. The sequence continues at coordinate 1,046,286 of NW_027307786.1, forward strand.
GGCCGGGCGTGACCGGGAGTGTGTGTGTGGGCTGGTCGGGAGTGGATGGGAGTGTGTATGGGCTGGCCGGGAGTGGCTTGGAGTGTGTGTGTGGGCTGGCCGGGAGTGGCCTGGAGTGTGTGTGTGGGCTGGCCGGGAGTGGCTTGGAGTGTGTGTGTGGGCTGGCCGGGAGTGGCTTGGAGTGTGTGTGTGGGCTGGCCGGGAGTGGCCTGGAGTGTGTGTGTGGGCTGGCCGGGAGTGGCCTGGAGTGTGTGTGTGGGCTGGCCGGGAGTGGCCTGGCCGGGAGTGTGTGTGTGTGCTGACCGGGAGTGGCCTGGAGTGTGTGTGTGGGCTGGCCGGGAGTGGCCTGGAGTGTGTGTGTGGGCTGGCCGGGAGTGGCCTGGAGTGTGTGTGTGGGCTGGCCGGGAGTGGCCTGGAGTGTGTGTGTGGGCTGGCCGGGAGTGACCTGGAGTGTGTGTGTGGGATGGCCGGGAGTGGCCTGGAGTGTGTGTGTGGGCTGGCCGGGAGTGGCCTGCCCCCTCATTGTAGAATCATCTTGCGTATTCTAGAAACTCGCCCCATTTGTTACACTGTTTCCCGGGAATAATTTACAGTGGTCCCTGGGCAGTATATCATTATTTGCAGTGGTCCCTGGGTAGAATATAATTTTTTACTGCGGTCCTTGGGTTGTATATCATTATTTACAGTGGTCCCTGGGTAGTATATGATTATTTGCAGTGGTCCCTGGGTAGAATATCATTATTTACAGTGGTCCCTGGGCAGTATTTCATTAGTTAATGTGGTCCCTGGGCAGTATTTCATTAGTTACAGTGGTCCCTGGGAAGTATATCATTATTTAGTGTGGTCCCTGGGCAGTATATCAGTATTTACAGTGGTCACTGACTAGAATATCATTAGTTACAGTGGTCCCTGGGTAGTATATCATTATTTACAATGGTCCCTGAGTAGAATATCATTATTTACAGTGGTCCCTGGGCAGTATATCATTATTTACAGTGTCCCTGGGCAGTATATCATTATTTACAGTGGCCTTGGGGAGGTAGCATAATTTACAGTGGCCACTGGATCGTATTTCATTATTTACAGTGGTCCCTGGGCAGTAATTCATTACTTACAGTGGTCCCTGGGAAGTACATCATTATATACAGTGGTCCCTGGGCAGTATTTCATTAGTTACAGTGGTCCCTGGGAAGTATATCATTATTTACAGTGTCCCTGGGTAGAATATTATTATCTTCAGCGGTTCCTGGGTTGTATACCATTATTTACAGTGGCCTTGGGGAGGTAGCATAACTTACTGTGGTCTCTGGGTCGTATTTCATTAGTTACAGTGGTCCCTGGGCATTATTTCAATAGTTGCAGTGGTCCATGGGCAGTATTTCATTAGTTACAGTGGTCCCTGGGCAGTATGTCATTATTTACTGTGGTCCCTGGCTAGTATATCATTATTTACAGTGTCCCTGGGTAGTATATCATTATTTACAGTGGTCCCTGGGTAGTATATCATTATTTACAGTGGTCCCTGGGCAGTATATCATTATTTACAGTGGTCCCTGAGTAGAATATCATTATTTACAGTGGTCCCTGGGTAGTATATCATTATTTACAGTGGCCCCTGGGTAGAATATCATTATTTATTGTGGTCCCTGGGCAGTATATCATTATTTACAGTGATCCCTGGGTAGATTATTATCATTTGCAGTGATCCTTTGTTAGTATAGCATTTTGTACACGGGTCCCTGAGTAGTATCTCATTATTTACATTGGTCCCTTGGAAGCATATCGTTATTCACCGTGGTCCCTGTGTAGTATATCATTATGCACAGTGGTCCCTGGGGAGAATAACATTATATACAGTTGTCCCTAGTTAGTAAATCATTATTTATACTTGTCCCTGGGTAGTATATCATTATATACAGGGGCCTTGGGTAGTTATCATCATTTACAGTTTTCACTGGATAGTATTTCATTGGTGACAGTGGTCCCGGGGCAGTATGTCATTATTTACAGTCGCCCGTAGTCAGTATATCATTATTTACAGTGGTCCCTGGGTAGTAAACCATTATTTATAGTGGCCTTGGATAGGTATCATCATTTACAGTGGTGATTGGGTAGTATTTCATTAATGACAGTGGTTCCCGGGTAATATGTCCATATTTACTGTGATCCCTGGGCAGTATATCATTATTTACTGTGGTTCCTGGGTAGTATATCATTATTTACAGTGGTTCCTGGGTAGTATATCATTATTTACTGTGGTCCCTGGGTAGTATATCATTATTTACAGTGGTCCCTGGGTAGTATATCATTATTTTCAGTGGGCCCTGCGCAGTAAATCATTATGTACAGTGGTCCCTGGGTAGTATATCATTATTTACAGTGGTCCCTGGGTTGTATATCATTATTTACTGAGGTCCCTGGGTAGTATATCATTATTTACAGTGGTCCTTGGGTAGTATATCATTATTTTCAGTGGGCCCTGGGTAGTATGTCATTATTTTCAGTGGGCCCTGAGTAGTGTATCATTATTTACAGTGGTCCCTGGGTAGTGTATCATTATTTTCAGTGGGCCCTGGGTAGTGTATCATTATTTTCAGTGGTCCTTGGGTAGTATATCATTATTTTCAGTGGGCCCTGGGTAGTATGTCATTATTTTCAGTGGGCCCTGAGTAGTGTATCATTATTTACAGTGGTCCCTGGGCAGTATATCATTATTTACAGTACGAAGTCTTACAACACCAGGTTAAAGTCCAACAGGTTTGTTTCGATGTCACTAGCTTTCGGAGCGCTGCTCCTTCCTCAGGTGAATGAAGAGGTATGTTCCAGAAACACATATATAGCCAGATTCAAAGATGCCTGATTCATTCACCTGAGGAAGGAGCAGCGCTCCAAAAGCTAGTGACATCGAAACAAACCTGTTGGAATTTAACCTGGTGTTGTAAGACTTCTTACTGTGCTCACCCCAGTCCAACGCCGGCATCTCCACATCATTATTTACAGTGGCCCCTGGGTAGTATATCATTATTTACAGTGGTCCCTGGATGGTATATCATTATTTACAGTGGATCTTGGTTAGAATATCATTATTTACAGTGTTCTTTGGGTAGAATATCATTATATGCAGCGGTACCTGGGTGGTAAATCATTATTTACAGTGGTCCCTGCGTAGTTTATCATTATGTACTGTGGTCCCTGTGTAGTATATCATTATTTACACTGGTCAGTGGGTTGTATACCATTATTTACAGTGGTTGTTGGATAGGTAAAATCATTTACAGTGGTGATTGGGTAGTATTTCATTGGTGACAGTGGTTCCCGGGTAATATGTCCATATTTACAGTGGTCCCTGGGCAGTATATCATTATTTACAGAGGTCCTTGGCTAGTATATCATTATTCACAGTGGTTTCTGGGCAACGTATCATTATTTAAAGTGGTCCCTGGGTAGTATATCATTATTTACAGTGGTCCCTGGGATGTTAATTATTATTTACAGTGTTACTTGGGTAGTATATTAATATTTACAGGAGTACATGGGTAGAATATTATTATGTACAGTAGTCCCTGGGTCGTATATCATTATTTACAGTGGTCCTTGGTTAGTATTTCATTATTTACAGTGTTCCCTGGATAGTATATCTTTATTTACAGTGGTCTTGGGCGGTCTATCATTATTGACTGTATTCCCAGGGTGGTATGTCAAGATTTACAGTTGTCCCGGGACAGTATGTCATCAATTATAGTGTGCCCTGTGTAATGCATCTTTATTTACAGTGGTTTCTGGATAGTATTTCATTATTTCAAGTGTCCCTGTGCAATATATCAGGATTCACAGTGGTCTCTGTGTAGTATAGCATTATTTACAGTGGTCCCTGGGAAATATATCATTAATCACAGCAGTCCCTGGGTCGTATATCATTATTTACAATGGTCCCTGGGCAGTATATCATTATTTACAGTGGTCCCTGGGCAGTATATCATTATGTACAGTGGTCCCAGTGTAGTGTAGTATAATTTACAGTGGTCCCAGAGTGATGCATCGTGATTTACAGTGGTCCCTGGACATTATGTCATCATTTATAGTGTGCCCAGTGTAGTACCTCTTAATTTACAGTGGACTCGGGATAGTATTTCATTATTTACAGTAGTCCCTGGGTGGTTTATCTTTATATACAGTGGTCCCTGGGTGGTTTATCTTTATTTACAGTGGTCCCTGGGTGGTTTATCTTTATTTACAGTGGTCCCTGGGAGGTTTATTTATATTTACAGTGGTCCCCGGGTGCTTTATCTTTATTTACAGAGGTCCCTGGGTGGTTTATCTTTATTTACAGTGGTCCCTGGGTGGTTTATCTTTATTTACAGTGGTCCCTGGGTAATTTATCTTTATTTACAGTGGTCCCCGGGTGGTTTATCTTTATTTACAGTGGTCCCTGGGTGGTTTATCTTTATTTACAGTGGTTCCTGGGAGGTTTATCTTTATTTACAGTGGTCCCTGGGAGGTTTATCTTTATTTACAGTGGTTCCTGGGTGGTTTATCTTTATTTACAGTGGTCCCTGGGTGGTTTATCTTTATTTACAGTGGTCCCCGGGTGGTTTATCTTTATTTACAGTGGTCCCTGGGAGGTTTATCTTTATTTACAGTGGTCTCTGGGTGGTTTATCTTTATTTACAGTGGTCCCCGGGTGGTTTATCTTTATTTACAGTGGTCCCTGGGAGGTTTATCTTTATTTACAGTGGTCCCTGGGTGGTTTATCTTTATTTACAGTGGTCTCTGGGTGGTTTATTTATTTACTGTGTTCCCCGGGTGGTTTATCTTTATTTACAGTGGTCCCTGGGTGGTTTATCTTTATTTACAGTGGTCCCTGGGTGGTTTATCTTTATTTACTGTGGTCCCTGGGTGGTTTATCTTTATTTACAGTGGTCCCCGGGTGGTTTATCTTTATTTACAGTGGTCTCTGGGTGGTTTATCTTTATTTACAGTGGTCCCTGGATGGTTTATCTTTATTTACAGTGGTTCCCGGGTGGTTTATCTTCATTTACAGTGGTCCCTGGGTGGTTTATCTTAATTTACAGTGGTCCCTGGGTGGTTTATCTTTATTTACAGTTGTCCCTGGGTGGTTTATCTTTATTTACAGTGGTCCCCGGGTGGTTTATCTTTATTTACAGTGGTCTCTGGGTGGTTTATCTTTATTTACAGTGGTCTCTGGGTGGTTTATCTTTATTTACAGTGGTCTCTGGGTGGATTATCTTTATTTACAGTGGTCTCTGGGTGGTTTATCTTTATTTACAGTGGTCCCTGGGTGGTTTATCTTTATTTAAAGTGGTCCCTGGGTGGTTTCTCTTTATTTTCAGTGGTCTCTGGGTGGTTTATCTTTATTTACAGTGGTTCCCTGAGTGGTTTATCTTTATTTACAGTGTTCCCCGGGTGGTTTATCTTTATTTACAGTGGTCTCTGGGTGGTTTATCTTTATTTACAGTGGTCCCCGGGTGGTTTATCTCGATTTACAGTGGACTCTGGGTGGTTTATCTTTATTTACAGTGGTCCCTGTGTGGTTTATCTTTATTTACAGTGGTCCCCGGGTGGTTTATCTTTATTTACAGTGGCCCCTGGGTGGTTTATCTTTATTTACAGTGGTCTCTGGGTGGTTTATCTTTATTTACAGTGGTCTCTGGGTGGTTTATCTTTATTTACAGTGGTCCCTGGGTGGTTTATCTTTATTTAAAGTGGTTCCCGGGTGGTTTATCTTTATTTACAGTGGTCCCTGGGTGGTTTATCTTTATTTACAGTGGTCTCTGGGTGGTTTATCTTTATTTACAGTGGTCCCTGTGTGGTTTATCTTTATTTACCGTGGTCTCTGGGTGGTTTATCCTTATTTACAGTGGTCCCCGGGTGGTTTATCTTTATTTACAGTGGTCCCTGGGTGGTCTATCTTTATTTACAGTGGTCCCCGGGTGGTTTATCTATATTTACAAAGGTCTCTGGGTGATTTATCTTTATTTACAGTGGTCCACGGGTGGTTTATCTTTATTTACAGTGGTCCCTGAGTGGTTTATCTTTATTTACAGTGGTCTCTGGGTGGTTTATCTTTATTTACAGTGGTCCCTGGGTGCTTTATCTTTATTTACAGTGGACTCTGGGTGGTTTATCTTTATTTACAGTGGTCCCTTGGTGGTTTATCTTGATTTACAGTGGTCCCTGGGTGGTTTATCATTATTTACAGTGGTCTCTGTGTGGTTTATCTTTATTTACAGTGGTCTCTGGGTGGTTTATCTTTATTTACAGTGGTCCCTGTGTGGTTTATCTTTATTTACAATGGTCCCTGGGTGGTTTATCTTTATTTACAGTGGTCCCTGGGTGGTTTATCTTTATTTACAGTGGTCCCGGGGTGGTTCATCTTTATTTGCAGTGATCCATGGGTGGTTTATCTTTATTTACAGTGGTCCCCGGGTGGTTTATCTTTATTTACAGTGGTCCCTGTGTGGTTTATCTTTATTTGCAGTGGTCCCTGGGTGGTTTATCTTTATTTAAAGTGGTCCCTGGGTGGTTTATCTTTATTTACAGTGGTCCCCGGGTGGTTTATCTTAATTTACAGTGGTCCCCGGGTGGTTTATCTTTATTTACAGTGGTCCCTGGGTGGTTTATCTTTATTTACAGTGGTCCCTGGGCGGTTTATCTTTATTTACAGTGGTCCCTGGGTAGTTTATCTTTATTTACAGTGGTCCCTGGGCGGTTTATCTTTATTTACAGTGGTCCCTGGGTAGTTTATCTTTATTTACAGTGGTCCCATTGGTGGTTTATCTTTATTTACAGTGGTCCCTGGGTAGTTTATCTTTATTTACAGTGGTCCCTGGGCGGTTTATCTTTATTTACAGTGGTCCCTGGGTAGTTTATCTTTATTTACAGTGGTCCCTGGGCGGTTTATCTTTATTTACAATGGTCCCTGGGTGGTTTATCTTTATTTACAGTTGTCCCTGGGTGGTTTATCTTTATTGACAGTGGTCCCCGGGTGGTTTATCTTTATTTACAGTGGTCCCTGGGTAGTTTATCTTTATTTACAGTGGTCCCTGGGTGGTTTATCTTTATTAACAGTGGTCCCCGGGTGGTTTATCTTTATTTACAGTGGTTCCTGGGTGGTTTATCTTTATTTACAGTGGTCCCTGGGTGGTTTATCTTTATTTACAGTGGTTCCCGGGTGGTTTATCTTTATTTACAGTGGTCCCTGGGTGGTTTATCTTTATTTACAGTGGTCCCTGGGTGGTTTATCTTTATTTACAGTGGTCCCATTGGTGGTTTATCTTTATTTACAGTGGTTCCTGGGTGGTTTATCTTTATTTACAGTGGTCCCTGGGTGGTTTATATTTATTTACAGTGGTCCCTGGGTGGTTTATCTTTATTTACAGTGGTTCCTGGGTGGTTTATCTTTATTTACAGTGGTCCCTGGGTAATTTATCTTTATTTACAGTGGTCCCATTGGTGGTTTATCTTTATTTACAGTGGTCTCTGGGTGGTTTATCTTTATTTACAGTGGTCCCTGGGTGGTTTATATTTATTTACAGTGGTCCCTGGGTGGTTTATCTTTATTTACAGTGGTTCCTGGGTGGTCTATCTTTATTTACAGTGGTCCCATTGGTGGTTTATCTTTATTTACAGTGGTCTCTGGGTGGTTTATCTTTATTTACAGTGGTCTCTGGGTGGTTTATCTTTATTTACAGTGGTCCCTGGGTGGTTTATCTTTATTTACAGTGGTCTCTGGGTGGTTTATCTTTATTTACAGTGGTCCCCGGGTGGTTTATCTTTATTTACAGTTGTCCCTGGGTTGTTTATATTTATTTACAGTGGTCTCTGGGTGGTTTATCTTTATTTACAGTGGTCCCTGGGTGGTTTATCTTTATTTACAGTGGTCCCTGGGTGGTTTATCTTTATTTACAGTGGTCCCTGGGTGGTTTATCTTTATTTACAGTGGTCCCTGGGTGGTTTATCTTTATTTACAGAGGTCCCTGGGTGGCTTATCTTTATTTACAGTGGTCCCTGGGTGGTTTATCTTTATTTACAGTGGTCCCTGGGTGGTTTATCTTTATTTTCAGTGGTCCCTGGGTGGTTTATCTTTATTTATAGTGGTCCCTGGGTGGTTTATCTTTATTTACAGTGGTTCCCGGGTGGTTTATCTTTATTTACAGTGGTCGCTGGGTGGCTTATCTTTATTTACAGTGGTCCCCGGGTGGTTTATCTTTATTTACAGTGGTCCCTGGGTGGTTTATATTTATTTACAGTGGTCCCTGGGTGGTTTATCTTTATTTACAGTGGTCCCCGGGTGGTTTATCTTTATTTACAGTGGTCCCTGGGTGGTTTATATTTATTTACAGTGGTCTCTGGTGGTTTATCTTTATTTACAATGGTCCCTGGGTGGTTTATCTTTATTTACAGTGGTTCCTGGGTGGTTTATCTTTATTTACAGTGGTCCCTGGGTGGTTTATCTTTATTTACAGAGGTTCCCGGGTGGTTTATCTTTATTTACAATGGTTCCGGGTGGATTATCTTTATTTACATTGGTCCCCGGGTGGTTTATCTTTATTTACAGTGGTCCCTGGGTGGTGTATCTTTATTTACAGTGGTTCCCGGGTGGTTTATCTTTATTTACAGTGGTCCCTGGGTGGTTTATCTGTATTTACAGTGGTCCCTGGGTGGTTTATATTTATTGACAGTGGTCCCTGGGTGGCTTATCTTTATTTACAGTGGTCCCTGGGAGGTTTATCTTTATTTACAGTGGTCTCTGGGTGGTTTATCTTTATTTACAGTGGTCCCCGGGTGGTTTATCTTTATTTACAGTCGTCCCGGGTGGATTATCTTTATTTACAGTGGTCCCCAGGTGGTTTATCTTTATTTACAGTGGTCCCTGGGTGGTGCATCTTTATTTACAGTGGTTCCCGGGTGGTTTATCTTTATTTACAGTGGTCCCTGTGTGGTTTATCTGTATTTACAGTGGTCCCTGGGTGGTTTATATGTATTTACAGTGGTCCCTGTGTGGTTTATCTTTATTTACAGTGGTCCCTGTGTGGTTTATCTTTATTTACAGTAGTCCCTGAGTGGCTTATCTTTATTTACAGTGGTCCCTGGGTGGTATATCTTTATTTACAGTGGTCCCTGAGTGGTTTATCTTTATTTACAGTGGTCCCTGGGTGGTTTATCTTTATTTACAGTGGTCCCTGGGTGGTTTATCTTTATTTACAGTGGTCCCCGGGTGGTTTATCTTTATTTACAGTGGTCCCTGGGTTGTTTATCTTTATTTACAGTGGTCCCTGGGTGGTAATCTTTATTTACAGTGGTCCCTGGGTGGTTTATCTTTATTTACAGTGGTCCCTGGGTGGTTTATCTTTATTTACAGTGGTCCCTGGGTGGTTTATCTTTATTTACAGTGGTCCCTGGGTGGTTTATCTTTATTTACAGTGGTCCCTGGGTGGTTTATCTTTATTTACAGTGGTCCCTGGGTGGTTTATCTTTATTTACAGTGGTCCCTGAGTGGTTTATCTTTATTTACAGTGGGCTCTGTGTGGTTTATCTTTATTTACAGTGGTCTCTGGGTTGTTTATCTTTATTTACAGTGGTCCCCGGGTGGTTTATCTTTATTTACAGTGGTCCCCGGGTGGTTTATCTTTATTTACAGTGGTCCCTGGGTGGTTTATCTTTATTTACAGTGGTCCCCGGGTGGTTTATCTTTATTTACAGTGGTCCCTGGGTGGTTTATCTTTATTTACAGTGGTCCCCGGGTGGTTTATCTTTATTTACAGTGGTCTCTGGGTGGTTTATCTTTATTTACAGTGGTCCCCGGGTGGTTTATCTTTATTTACAGTGGTCCCTGGGTGGTTAATCTTTATTTACAGTGGTCCCTGGGTGGTATTTCGTTATTTACAGTGGTCCCTGGGAGGTTTATCTTTATTTACAGTGGTCCCCGGGTGGTTTATCTTTATTTACAGTGGTCCCTGGGTGGTTTATCTTTATTTACAGTGGTCTCTGGGTGGTTTATCTTTATTTACAGTGGTCTCTGGGTGGTTTATCTTTATTTACAGTGGTCCCCGGGTGGTTTATCTTTATTTACAGTGGTCTCTGGGTGGTTTATCTTTATTTACAGTGGTTCCCGGGTGGTTTATCTTTATTTACAGTGGTTCCCGGGTGGTTTATCTTTATTTACAGTGGTCTCTGGGTGGATTATCTTTATTTATAGTGGTCCCTGGGTAGTTTATCTTTATTTACAGTGGTTCCCGGGTGGTTTATCTTTATTTACAGTGGTCCCTGGGTGGATTATCTTTATTTATAGTGGTCCCTGGGTAGTTTATCTTTATTTACAGTGGTCCCTGGGTGGCTTATCTTTATTTACAGTGGTTCCCGGGTGGTTTATCTTTATTTACAGTGGTTCCCGGGTGGTTTATCTTTATTTACAGTGGTTCCTGGGTGGTTTATCTTTATTTACAGTGGTTCCCGGGTGGTTTATCTTTATTTACAGTGGTCCCTGGGTGGTTTATCTTTATTTACAGTGGTCCCTGGGTGGTTTATCTTTATTTACAGTGGTCCCTGGGTGGTTTATCTTTATTTACAGTGGTCCCTGGGTGGTTTATCTTTATTTACAGTGGTCCCTGGGTGGTTTATCTTTATTGACAGTGGTCTCTGGGTGGTGTATCTTTCTTTACAGTGGTCCCGGGTGGTTTATCTTTATTTACAGTGGTCCCTGGGTGGTTTATCTTTATTTACAGTGGTCCCTGGGTGGTTTATCTTTATTTACAGTGGTCCCTGGGTGGCTTATCTTTATTTACAGTGGTTCCCGGGTGGTTTATCTTTATTTACAGTGGTTCCCGGGTGGTTTATCTTTATTTACAGTGGTTCCTGGGTGGTTTATCTTTATTTACAGTGGTTCCCGGGTGGTTTATCTTTATTTACAGTGGTTCCCGGGTGGTTTATCTTTATTTACAGTGGTTCCTGGGTGGTTTATCTTTATTTACAGTGGTCCCTGGGTGGTTTATCTTTATTTACAGTGATCCCCGGGTGGTTTATCTTTATTTACAGTGGTCCCTGTGTGGTTTATCTTTATTTACAGTGGTCCCGGGGTGGCTTATCTTTATTTACAGTGGTTCCCGGGTGGTTTATCTTTATTTACAGTGGTTCCCGGGTGGTTTATCTTTATTTACAGTGGTTCCTGGGTGGTTTATCTTTATTTACAGTGGTCCCTGGGTGGTTTATCTTTATTTACAGTGATCCCCGGGTGGTTTATCTTTATTTACAGTGGTCCCTGTGTGGTTTATCTTTATTTACAGTAGTCCCTGGGTGGTTTATCTTTATTTACAGTGGTCCCTGTGTGGTTTATCTTTATTTACAGTGGTCTCTGTGTGGTTTATCTTTATTTACAGTGGTCCCTGTGTGGTTTATCTTTATTTACAGTAGTCCCTGGGTGGTTTATCTTTATTTACAGTGGTCCCTGTGTGGTTTATCTTTATTTACAGTGGTCTCTGTGTGGTTTATCTTTATTTACAGTGGTCCCTGGGTGGTTTATCTTTATTTACAGTGATCCCCGGGTGGTTTATCTTTATTTACAGTGGTCCCTGTGTGGTTTATCTTTATTTACAGTGGTCTCTGTGTGGTTTATCTTTATTTACAGTGGTCCCTGGGTGGTTTATCTTTATTTACAGTGATCCCCGGGTGGTTTATCTTTATTTACAGTGGTCCCTGTGTGGTTTATCTTTATTTACGGTGGTCCCCGGGTGGTTTATCTTTATTTACAGTGGTCCCGGGGTGGCTTATCTTTATTTACAGTGGTTCCCGGGTGGTTTATCTTTATTTACAGTGGTTCCCGGGTGGTTTATCTTTATTTACAGTGGTTCCTGGGTGGTTTATCTTTATTTACAGTGGTCCCTGGGTGGTTTATCTTTATTTACAGTGATCCCCGGGTGGTTTATCTTTATTTACAGTGGTCCCTGTGTGGTTTATCTTTATTTACAGTAGTCCCTGGGTGGTTTATCTTTATTTACAGTGGTCCCCGGGTGGTTTATCTTTATTTACAGTGGTCTCTGGGTGGTTTATCTTTATTTACAGTGGTCCCTGGGTGGTTTATCTTTATTTACAGTGGTCCCTGGGTGGTTTATCTTTATTTACAGTGGTCTCTGGGTGGTTTATCTTTATTTACAGTGGTCCCTGGGTGGTTTATCTTTATTTACAGTGGTCCCTGGGTGGTTTATCTTTATTTACAGTGGTCCCCGGGTGGTTTATCTTTATTTACAGTGGTCCCTGGGTGGTTTATCTTTATTTACAGTGGTCTCTGGGTAGTTTATCTTTATTTACAGTGGTCCCTGGGTGCTTTATCTTTATTTACAGTGGTCTCTGGGTGGTTTATCTTTATTTACAGTGGTCCCTGGGTTGTTTATCTTTATTTACAGTGGTCCCTGGGTGGTTTATCTTTATTTACAGTGGTCCCCGGGTGGTTTATCTTTATTTACAGTGGACCCTGGTTGGTTTATCTTTATTTACAGTGGTCCCTGGGTTGTTTATCTTTATTTACAGTGGTCCCTGGGTGGTTTATCTTTATTTACAGTGGTCCCCGGGTGGTTTATCTTTATTTACAGTGGACCCTGGGTGGTTTATCTTTATTTACAGTGGTCCCTGGGTGGTTTATCTTTATTTACAGTGGTCCCCGGGTGGTTTATCTTTCTTTACAGTGGTCTCTGGTTGGTTTATCTTTATTTACAGTGGTCCCTGGGTGGTTTATCTTTATTTACAGTGGTCCCTGGGTGGTTTATCTTTATTTACAGTGGTCCCTGTGTGGTTTATCTTTATTTACAGTGGTCCCTGGGTGGTTTATGTTTATTTACAGTGGTCTCTGGGTGGTTTATCTTTATTTACAGTGGTCCCTGGGTAGTTTATCTTTATTTACAGTGGTCTCTGTGTGGTTTATCTTTATTTACTGTGGTCCCCGGGTGGTTTATCTTTATTTAGAGTGGTCCCTGGGCGGTTTATCTTTATTTACAGTGGTCTCTGGGTGGTTTATCTTTATTTACAGTGGTCTCTGGGTGGTTTATATTTATTTACAGTGGTCCCTGTGTGATTTATCTTTATTTACAGTGGTCCCTGGCTGGTTTATCTTTATTTACAGTGGTCCCCGGGTGGTTTATCTTTATTTACAATGGTCCCCGGGTGGTTTATCTTTATTTACAGTGGTCCCTGTGTGATTTATCTTTATTTACAGTGGTCCCTGTGTGATTTATCTTTATTTACAGTGGTCCCCGGGTTGTTTATCTTTATTTACAGTGGTCTCTGGGTGGTTTATCTTTATTTACAGTGGTTCCTGGGTGGTTTATCTTTATTTACAGTGGTCCCTGGGTGGTTTATCTTTATTTACAGTGGTCCCCGGGTTGTTTATCTTTATTTACAGTGGTCTCTGGGTGGTTTATCTTTATTTGCAGTGGTTCCTGGGTGGTTTATCTTTATTTACAGTGGTCCCTGGGTGGTTTATCTTTATTTACAGTGATCTCTGGGTGGTTTATCTTTATTTACAGTGGTCCCTGGGTGGTTTATCTTTATTTACAGTGGTCCCTGGGTGGTTTATCTTTATTTACAGTGGTCCCTGGGTGGTGTATCTTTATTTACAGTGGTCCCTGGGTGGTTTATCTTTATTTACAGTGGTTCCCTGGGTGGTTTATCTTTATTTACAGTGGTCCCCGGGTGGTTTATCTTTATTTACAGTCGTCCCCGGGTGGTTTATCTTTATTTACAGTGGTCCCCGGGTGGTTTATCTTTATTTACAGTGGTCCCTGGGTGGTTTATCTTTATTTACAGTGGTCTCTGGGCGGTTTATCTTTATTTTCAGTGGTCCCTGGGTGGTTTATATTTATTTACAGTGGTCCCTGGGTGGTTTATCTTTATTTACAGTGGTCCCTGGGTGGTTTATCTTTATTTACAGTGGTCTCTGGGTGTTTTATCTTTATTTACAGTGGTCGCTGGGTGTTTTATCTTTATTTACAGTGGTCTCTGGGTGGTTTATCTTTATTTACAGTGGTCCCCGGGTGGTTTATCTTTATTTACAGTGGTTCCTGGGTGGTTTATCTTTATTTCCAATGGTCTGTGGGTGGTTTATCTTTATTTACAGTGGTCCCCGGGAGGTTTATCTTTATTTACAGTGGTTCCCTCGGTGGTTTATCTTTATTTACAGTGGTCTCTGGGTGGTTTATCTTTATTTACAGTGGTCCCTGGGTGGTTTATATTTATTTACAGTGGTCCCTGGGTGGTTTATCTTTATTTACAGTGGTCCCCGGGTGATTTATCTTTATTTACAGTGGTCCCTGGGTGGTTTATCTTTATTTACAGTGGTCCCTGGGTGGTTTATCTTTATTTACAGTGGTCCCCGGGTGGTTTATCTTTATTTACAGTGGTCTCTGGGTGTTTTATCTTTATTTACAGTGGTCCCTGGGTGTTTTATCTTTATTCACAGTGGTCCCCGGTTGGTTTATCTTTATTTACAGTGGTTCCTGTGTGGTTTATCTTTATTTCCAATGGTCTCTGTGTGGTTTATCTTTATTTACAGTGGTCCCTGGGTGGTTTATCTTTATTTACAGTGGTCCCCGGTTGGTTTATCTTTATTTACAGTGGTTCCTGTGTGGTTTATCTTTATTTCCAATGGTCTCTGTGTGGTTTATCTTTATTTACAGTGGTCCCTGGGTGGTTTATCTTTATTTACAGTGGTCTCTGTGTGGTTTATCTTTATTTACAGTGGTTCCCGGGTGGTTTATCTTTATTTACAGTGGTCTCTGGGTGGTTTATCTTTATTTACAGTGGTCCCTGGGTGGTTTATCTTTATTTACAGTGGTCCCCGGGTGGTTTATCTTTATTTACAGTGGTCCCTGGGTGGTTTATCTTTATTTACAGTTGTCCCGGGTGGTTTATCTTTATTTACAGTGGTCCCTGGGTGGTTTATCTTTAGTTACAGTGGTCTCTGGGTGGTTTATCTTTATTTGCAGTGGTCCCTGGGTGGTTTATCTTTATTTGCAGTGGTCCCTGGGTGGTTTATCTTTATTTACAGTGGTCCCTGGGTGGTTTATCTTTATTTACAGTGGTCCCTGGGTGGTTTATCTTTATTTACAGTGGTCCCTGGGTTGTTTATCTTTATTTACAGTGGTCCCCGGGTTGTTTATCTTTATTTACAGTGGTCCCTGGGTGGTTTATCTTTATTTACAGTGGTCCCTGGGTGGTTTATCTTTATTTACAGTGGTCCCTGGGTGGTTTATCTTTATTTACAGTGGTCCCCGAGTGGTTTATCTTTATTTACAGTCATCCCCGGGTGGTTTATCTTTATTTACAGTGGTTCCCGGGTGGTTTATCTTTATTTACAGTGGTCCCTGGGTGGTTTATCTTTATTTACAGTGGTCTCTGGGTGTTTTATCTTTATTTACAGTGGTCGCTGGGTGTTTTATCTTTATTTACAGTGGTCTCTGGGTGGTTTATCTTTATTGACAGTGGTCCCCGGGATGTTTATCTTTATTTACAGTGGTTCCTGGGTGGTTTATCTTTATTTCCAATGGTCTGTGGGTGGTTTATCTTTATTTACAGTGGTTCCCGGGTGGTTTATCTATATTTACAGTGGTCCCTGGGTGGTTTATCTTTATTTACAGTGGTCTCTGGGTGGTTTATCTTTATTTACAGTGGTCCCTGGGTGGTTTAACTTTATTTACAGTGGTCCCTGGGTGGTTTATCTTTATTTACAGTGGTCCCCGGGGTGGTTTATCTTTATTTACAGTGGTCCCTGGGTGGTTTATCTTTATTTACAGTAGTCCCTGGGTGGTTTATCTTTATTTACAGTGGTCCCTGGGTGGTTTATGTTTATTTACAGTGGTCCCTGGGTGGTTTATCTTTATTTACAGTGGTCCCTGGGTGGTTTATCTTTATTTACAGTGGTCTCTGGGTGATTTATCTTTATTTACAGTGGTCCCTGGGTGGTTTATCTTTATTTACAGTGGTCCCTGGGTGGTTTATCTTTATTTACAGTAGTCCCTGGGTGGTTTATCTTTATTTACAGTGGTCCCTGGGTGGTTTATCTTTATTTACAGTGGTCCCTGGGTGGTTTATCTTTATTTACAGTGGTCCCCGGGGTGGTTTATCTTTATTTACAGTGGTCCCTGGGTGGTTTATCTTTATTTACAGTAGTCCCTGGGTGGTTTATCTTTATTTACAGTGGTCCCTGGGTGGTTTATGTTTATTTACAGTGGTCCCTGGGTGGTTTATCTTTATTTACAGTGGTCCCTGGGTGGTTTATCTTTATTTACAGTGGTCTCTGGGTGATTTATCTTTATTTACAGTGGTCCCTGGGTGGTTTATCTTTATTTACAGTGGTCCCTGTGTGGTTTATCTTTATTTACAGTGGTCCCCGGGTGATTTATCTATATTTACAGTGGTCCCTGGGTGGTTTATCTTTATTTACAGTGGTCTTGTGTGGATTATCTTTATTTACAGTGGTCCCTGGGTGGTTTATCTTTATTTACAGTGGTCTCTGGGTGTTTTATCTTTATTTACAGTGGTCCCTGGGTGTTTTATCTTTATTCACAGTGGTCTCTGAGTGGTTTATCTTTATTTACAGTGGTCCCCGGTTGGTTTATCTTTATTTACAGTGGTTCCTGTGTGGTTTATCTTTATTTCCAATGGTCTCTGTGTGGTTTATCTTTATTTACAGTGGTCCCTGGGTGGTTTATCTTTATTTACAGTGGTCTCTGTGTGGTTTATCTTTATTTACAGTGGTTCCCGGGTGGTTTTTCTTTATTTACAGTGGTCCCTGGGTGGTTTATCTTTATTTACAGTGGTTCCCTGGGTGGTTTATCTTTATTTACACTGGTCCCTGGGTGGTTTATCTTTATTTACAGTTGTCTCTGGGTGGTTTATCTTTATTTACAGCGGTCCCTGGGTGGTTTATCTTTATTTACAGTGGTCCCTGGGTGGTTTATCTTTATTCACAGTGGTCCCCGGGTGGTTTATCTTTATTTACAGTGGTCCCTGTGTGGTTTATCTTTATTTACAGTTGTCCCGGGTGGTTTATCTTTATTTACAGTGGTCCCTGGGTGGTTTATCTTTAGTTACAGTGGTCTCTGGGTGGTTTATCTTTATTTGCAGTGGTCCCTGGGTGGTTTATCTTTATTTGCAGTGGTCCCTGGGTGGTTTATCTTTATTTACAGTGGTCCCTGGGTGGTTTATCTTTATTTACAGTGGTCCCTGGGTGGTTTATCTTTATTTACAGTGGTCCCTGGGTTGTTTATCTTTATTTACAGTGGTCCCTGGGTGGTTTATCTTTATTTACAGTGGTCCCTGGGTGGTTTATCTTTATTTACAGTGGTCCCTGGGTGGTTTATCTTTATTTACAGTGGTCCCCGCGTGGTTTATCTTTATTTACAGTCATCCCCGGGTGGTTTATCTTTATTTACAGTGGTTCCCGGGTGGTTTATCTTTATTTACAGTGGTCCCTGGATGGTTTATCTTTATTTACAGTGGTCTCTGGGTGTTTTATCTTTATTTACAGTGGTCCCTGGGTGTTTTATCTTTATTTACAGTGGTCTCTGGGTGGTTTATCTTTATTTACAGTGGTCCCCGGTTGGTTTATCTTTGTTTACAGTGGTTCCTGGGTGGTTTATCTTTATTTCCAATGGTCTCTGGGTGGTTTATCTTTATTTACAGTGGTTCCCGGGTGGTTTATCTTTATTTACAGTGGTCCCTGGGTGGTTTATCTTTATTTACAGTGGTCTCTGGGTGGTTTATCTTTATTTACAGTGGTCCCTGGGTGGTTTATCTTTATTTACAGTGGTCCCTGGGTGGTTTATCTTTATTTACAGTGGTCCCTGGGTGGTTTATCTTTATTTACAGTGGTCCCTGGGTGGTTTATCTTTATTTATAGTGGTCCCTGGGTGGTTTATCTTTATTTACAGTGGTCCCTGGGTGGTTTATATTTATTTACAGTGGTCTCTGGGTGGTTTATCTTTATTTACAGTGGTCCCTGGGTGGTTTATCTTTATTTACAGTGGTCCCTGGGTTGTTTATTTTTATTTACAGTGGTCCCCGGGTGGTTTATCTTTATTTACAGTGGTCCCTGGGTGGTTTATCATTATTTACAGTGGGCTCTGGGTGGTTTATCTTTATTTACAGTGGTCCCTGTGTGGTTTATCTTTATTTACAGTGGTCCCTGGGTGGTTTATATTTATTTACAGTGGTCCCCGTGTGGTTTATCTTTATTTACAGTGGTCCCTGGGTGGTTTATCTTTATTTACAGTGGTCCCTGGGTGGTTTATCTTTATTTACAGTGGTCCCTGGGTGGTTTATCTTTATTTACAGTGGTCCCCGGTTGGTTTATCTTTATTTACAGTGGTCCCTGGGTGGTTTATC
The DNA here is from genome assembly GCF_047496885.1 of Scyliorhinus torazame. Lineage (NCBI taxonomy): Eukaryota > Metazoa > Chordata > Chondrichthyes > Carcharhiniformes > Scyliorhinidae > Scyliorhinus > Scyliorhinus torazame. The sequence continues at coordinate 1,064,679 of NW_027307786.1, forward strand.
TTTATTTATAGTGGTCCCCGGGTTGTTTATCTTTATTTACAGTGGTCTCTGGGTGGTTTATCTTTATTTACAGTGGTCTCTGGGTGGTTTATCTTTATTTACAGTGGTCTCTGGGTGGTGTATCTTTATTTACAGTGGTCCCTGGGTGGTTTATCTTTATCTACAGAGGTTCCTGGGTGGTTTATCTTTATTTACAGTGGTCCCTGGGTGGTTTATCTTTATTTACAGTGGTCCCTGTGTGGTTTATCTATATTTACAGTGGTCCCCGCGTGGTTTATCTTTATTTACAGTGGTCCCTGGGTGGTTTATCTTTATTTACAGTGGTCTCTGGGAGTTTTATCTTTATTTACAGTGGTCCCTGGGTGTTTTATCTTTATTTACAGTGGTCTCTGGGTGGTTTATATTTATTTACAGTGGTCCCCGGGTGGTTTATCTTTATTTACAGTGGTTCCTGGGTGGTTTATCTTTATTTCCAATGGTCTCTGGGTGGTTTATCTTTATTTACAGTGGTCCCTGGGTGGTTTAGCTTTATTTACAGTGGTCCCTGGGTGGTTTATCTTTATTTACACTGGTTCCTGGGTGGTTTATCTTTATTTACAGTGGTCTCTGGGTGGTTTATCTTTATTTACAGTGGTCCCCGGGTTGTTTATCTTTATTTACAGTGGTCTCTGGGTGGTTTATCTTTATTTACAGTGGTTCCTGGGTGGTTTATCTTTATTTACAGTGATTCCTGGGTGGTTTATCTTTATTTACAGTGGTCTCTGGGTGTTTTATCTTTATTTACAGTGGTTCCCGGGTGGTTTATCTTTATTTACAGTGGTCCCTGGGTGGTTTATCTTTATTTACAGTGGTCCCTGTGTGGTTTATCTTTATTTACAGTGGTCCCTGGGTGGTTTATATTTATTTACAGTGGTCCCCGTGTGGTTTATCTTTATTTACAGTGGTCCCTGGGTGGTTTATCTTTATTTACAGTGGTCCCTGGGTGGTTTATCTTTATTTACAGTGGTCCCTGGGTGGTTTATCTTTATTTACAGTGGTCCCCGGTTGGTTTATCTTTATTTACAGTGGTCCCTGGGTGGTTTATCTTTATTTATAGTGGTCCCCGGGTTGTTTATCTTTATTTACAGTGGTCTCTGGGTGGTTTATCTTTATTTACAGTGGTCTCTGGGTGGTTTATCTTTATTTACAGTGGTCTCTGGGTGGTGTATCTTTATTTACAGTGGTCCCTGGGTGGTTTATCTTTATCTACAGAGGTTCCTGGGTGGTTTATCTTTATTTACAGTGGTCCCTGGGTGGTTTATCTTTATTTACAGTGGTCCCTGTGTGGTTTATCTATATTTACAGTGGTCCCCGGGTGGTTTATCTTTATTTACAGTTGTCCCTGGGTGGTTTATCTTTATTTACAGTGGTCTCTGGGAGTTTTATCTTTATTTACAGTGGTCCCTGGGTGTTTTATCTTTATTTACAGTGGTCTCTGGGTGGTTTATATTTATTTACAGTGGTCCCCGGGTGGTTTATCTTTATTTACAGTGGTCCCTGGGTGGTTTATCTTTATTTACACTGGTTCCTGGGTGGTTTATCTTTATTTACAGTGGTCTCTGGGTGGTTTATCTTTATTTACAGTGGTCCCCGGGTTGTTTATCTTTATTTACAGTGGTCTCTGGGTGGTTTATCTTTATTTACAGTGGTTCCTGGGTGGTTTATCTTTATTTACAGTGATTCCTGGGTGGTTTATCTTTATTTACAGTGGTCTCTGGGTGTTTTATCTTTATTTACAGTGGTTCCCGGGTGGTTTATCTTTATTTACAGTGGTCCCTGGGTGGTTTATCTTTATTTACAGTGGTCCCCGGGTGGTTCATCTTTATTTACAGTGGTGCCTGGGTGGTTTATCTTTATTTACAGTGGTCCCCGAGTGGTTTATCTTTATTTACAGTCATCCCCGGGTGGTTTATCTTTATTTACAGTGGTTCCCGGGTGGTTTATCTTTATTTACAGTGGTCCCTGGATGGTTTATCTTTATTTACAGTGGTCTCTGGGTGTTTTATCTTTATTTACAGTGGTCCCTGGGTGTTTTATCTTTATTTACAGTGGTCTCTGGGTGGTTTATCTTTATTTACAGTGGTCACCGGTTGGTTTATCTTTGTTTACAGTGGTTCCTGGGTGGTTTATCTTTATTTCCAATGGTCTCTGGGTGGTTTATCTTTATTTACAGTGGTTCCCGGGTGGTTTATCTTTATTTACAGTGGTCCCTGGGTGGTTTATCTTTATTTACAGTAGTCCCTGGGTTGTTTATTTTTATTTACAGTGGTCCCCGGGTGGTTTATCTTTATTTACAGTGGTCTCTGGGTGGTTTATCTTTATTTACAGTGGTCACCGGTTGGTTTATCTTTGTTTACAGTGGTTCCTGGGTGGTTTATCTTTATTTACAGTGGTCCCTGGGTGGTTTATATTTATTTACAGTGGTCTCTGGGTGGTTTATCTTTATTTACAGTGGTCCCTGGGTGGTTTATCTTTATTTACAGTAGTCCCTGGGTTGTTTATTTTTATTTACAGTGGTCCCCGGGTGGTTTATCTTTATCTACAGAGGTTCCTGGGTGGTTTATCTTTATTTACAGTGGTCCCTGGGTGGTTTATCTTTATTTACAGTGGTCCCTGGGTGGTTTATCTTTATTTACAGTGGTCCCTGGGTGGTTTATCTATATTTACAGTGGTCCCCGGGTGGTTTATCTTTATTTACAGTGGTCCCTGGGTGGTTTATCTTTATTTACAGTGGTCTCTGGGTGTTTTATCTTTATTTACAGTGGTCCCTGGGTGTTTTATCTTTATTTACAGTGGTCTCTGGGTGGTTTATATTTATTTACAGTGGTCCTCGGGTGGTTTATCTTTATTTACAGTGGTTCCTGGGTGGTTTATCTTTATTTCCAATGGTCTCTGGGTGGTTTATCTTTATTTACAGTGGTCCCTGGGTGGTTTATCTTTATTTACAGTGGTCCCTGGGTGGTTTATCTTTATTTACAGTGGTTCCTGGGTAGTTTATCTTTATTTACAGTGGTCCCCGGGTGGTTTATCTTTATTTACACTGGTCCCTGGGTGGTTTATCTTTATTTACAGTGGTCTCTGGGTAGTTTATCTTTATTTACAGTGGTCCCTGGGTGGTTTATCTTTATTTACAGTGGTCCCCGGGTGGTTTATCTTTAATTACAGTGGTTCCTGGGTGGTTTATCTTTATTTCCAATGGTCTCTGGGTGGTTTATCTTTATTTACAGTGGTCCCTGGGTGGTTTATCTTTATTTACAGTGATTCCTGGGTGGTTTATCTTTATTTACAGTGGTCTCTTGGTGTTTTATCTTCATTTACAGTGGTTCCCGGGTGGTTTATCTTTATTTACAGTGGTCCCTGGGTGGTTTATCTTTATTTACAGTGGTCCCCGGGTGGTTCATCTTTATTTACAGTGGTCCCTGTGTGGTTTATCTTTATTTACAGTGGTCCCCGGGTGGTTTATCTTTATTTACAGTGGTACCTGGGTGGTTTATCTTTATTTACAGTGGTCCCTGGGTGGTTTATCTTTATTTACAGTGGTCCCTGGGTGGTTTATCTTTATTTACAGTGGTCCCCGGGTGGTTTATCTTTATTTACAGTGGTACCTGGGTGGTTTATCTTTATTTACAGTGGTCCCTGGGTGGTTTATCTTTATTTACAGTGGTCACCGGGTGGTTTATCTTTATTTACATAGGTCCCTGGGTGGTTTATCTTTATTTACAGTGGTCCCCGGGTGGTTTATCTTGATTTACAGTGGTCCCCGGGTGGTTTATCTTTATTTACAGAGGTCCCTGGGTGGTTTATCTTCATTTACAGTGGTCCCTGGGTGGTTTATCTTTATTTACAGTGGTCCCCGGGTGGTTTATCTTTATTTACAGAGTTCCCTGGGTGGTTTATCTTTATTTACAGTGGTCCCTGGGTGGCTTTTCTTTATTTACAGTGGTCCACGGGTGGTTTATCTTTATTTACAGTGGTCTCTGTGTGGTTTATCTTTATTTACAGTGGTCCCCGGGTGGTTTATCTTTATTTACAATGGTCCCTGGGTGGTTTATCTTTATTTACAGTGGTCCCTGGGTTGTTTATCTTTATTTACAGTGGTCTCTGGGTGGTTTATCTTCATTTACAGTGGTCTCTGGGTGGTTTATCTTTATTTACAGTGGTCCCTGGGTAGTTTATCTTTATTTACAGTGGTCCCCGGGTGGTTTATCTTTATTTACAGTGGTTCCCGGGTGGTTTATCTTTATTTACAGTGGACCCTGGGTGGTTTATCTTTATTTACAGTGGTCCCAGGGTGGTTTATCTTTATTTACAGTGGTCCCCGGGTGGTTTATCTTTATTTACAGTGGTCCCTGGGTGGTTTATCTTTATTTACACTGGTCCCCGGGTGGTTCATCTTTATTTACAATGGTCCCTGGGTGGTTTATCTTTATTTACAGTGGTCTTTGGGTGTTTTATCTTTATTTACAGTGGTCCCCGGATGGTTTATCTTTATTTACAGTGGTCCCCGGGTGGTTTATCTTTATTTACAGTGGTCCCTGGGTGGTTTATCTTTATTTGCAGTGGTCCCTGGGTGGTTTATCTTTATTTTCAGTGGTCCCTGGGTGGTTTATCTTTATTTACAGTGGTCCCTGGGTGGTTTATCTTTATTTACAGTGGTCCCTGGGTGGTTTATCTTTATTTACAGTGGTCCCTGGGTGGTTTATCTTTATTTACAGTGGTCTCTGGGTGGTTTATCTTTATTTACAGTTGTCCCTGGGTTGTTTATCTTTATTTACAGTGGTTCCCGGGTGTTTTACCTTTATTTACAGTGGTCCCTGGGTAGTTTATCTTTATTTACAGTAGTCCCTGGGTGGTTTATCTTTATTTACAGTGGTTCCCGGGTGGTTTATCTTTATTTACAGTGGTCCCTGGGTGGTTTATCTTTATTTACAGTGGTCCCTGGGTGGTTTATCTTTATTTACAGTGGTTCCCGGGTGGTTTATCTTTATTTACAGTGGTCCCTGGGTGGTTTATCTTTATTTACAGTGGTCCCTGGGTGGTTTATCTTTATTTACAGTGGTCCCTGGGTGGTTTATCTTTATTTACAGTGGTTCCCGGGTGGTTTATCTTTATTTACAGCGGTCCCTGGGTGGTTTATCTTTATTTACAGTGGTTCCCGGGTGGTTTATCTTTATTTACAGTGGTCCCTGGGTGGTTTATCTTTATTTACAGTGGTCCCTGGGTGGTTTATCTTTATTTACAGTGGTCCCTGGGTGGTTTATCTTTATTTACAGTGGTCCCTGGGTTGTTTATCTTTATTTACAGTGGTTCCCGGGTGGTTTATCTTTATTTACAGTGGTCCCTGGGTAGTTTATCTTTATTTACAGTGGTCCCGGGTGGTTTATCTTTATTTACAGTGGGCCCTGGGTGGTTTATCTTTATTTACAGTGGTCCCTGGGTGGTTTATCTTTATTTACAGTGGTTCCTGGGTTGTTTATCTTTATTAACAGTGGTCCCTGGGTAGTTTATCTTTATTTACAGTGGTCCCGGGTGGTTTATCTTTATTTACAGTGGTCCCTGGGTGGTTTATCTTTATTTACAGTGGTCCCTGGTTGGTTTATCTTTATTTACAGTGGTCCCTGTGTGGTTTATCTTTATTTACAGTGGTCCCTTGGTGGTTTATCTTTATTTACAGTGGTCTCTGGGTGGTTTATCTTTATTTACAGTGGTCCCCGGGTGGTTTATCTTTATTTACAGTGGTCTCTGGGTGGTTTATCTTTATTTACAGTGGTCCCCGGGTGGTTTATCTTTATTTACAGTGGTCCCCGGGTGGTTTATCTTTATTTACAGTGGTCCCTGGGTGGTTTATCTTTATTTACAGTGGTCTCTGGGTGGTTTATCTTTATTTACAGTGGTCCCTGGGTGGTTTATCTTTATTTACAGAGGTCCCTGGGTGGTTTATCTTTATTTACAGTGGTCTCTGGGTGGTTTATCTTTATTTACAGTGGTCCCCGGGTGGTTTATCTTTATTTACAGTGGTCCCTGGGTGGTTTATCTTTATTTACAGTGGTTCCCGGGTGGTTTATCTTTATTTACAGTGGTCCCTGGGTGGTTTATCTTTATTTACAGTGGTCTCTGGGTGGTTTATCTTTATTTACAGTGGTCCCCGGGTGGTTTATCTTTATTTACAGTGGTCCCTGGGTTGTTTATCTATATTTACAGTGGTCTCTGGGTGGTTTATCTTTATTTACAGTGGTCCCTGGGTAGTTTATCTTTATTTACAGTGGTCCCGGGTGGTTTATCTTTATTTACAGTGGTCCCTGGGTGGTTTATCTTTATTTACAGTGGTCCCTGGGTTGTTTATCTTTATTTACAGTGGTCCCTGGGTAGTTTATCTTTATTTACAGTGGTCCCGGGTGGTTTATCTTTATTTACAGTGGTTCCCGGGTGTTTTATCTTTATTTACAGTGGTCCCTGGGTAGTTTATCTTTATTTACAGTGGTCCCTGAGTGGTTTATCTTTATTTACAGTGGTCCCTGTGTAGAATATCATTATTTACAGGGGTCCCTGGGTAGAATATCATTATTTACAGTGTTCCCTGAGTGGTATATCATTATTTACAGTGGTTCCTGGATAGCATATCATTATTTACAGTGGTCCCTGTGTAGAATATAATTATTTACAGTATTCCCTGTGTAGAATATCTTTATTTACAGTGGTCCCTGTGTAGAATATCATTATTTACAGTGGTCCCTGGGTGGTTTATCTATATTTACAGTGGTCCCTGTGTGGTTTATCTTTATTTACAGTGGGCTCTGGGTGGTTTATCTTTATTTACAGTGGTCCCTGTGTGGTTTATCTTTATTTACTCTGGTCCCCGTGTGGTTTATCTTTATTTACAGTGGTCCCTGGGTGGTTTATCTTTATTTACAGTGGGCTCTGGGTGGTTTATCTTTATTTACAGTGGTCCCTGTGTGGTTTATCTTTATTTACTCTGGTCCCCGTGTGGTTTATCTTTATTTACAGTGGTCCCTGGGTGGTTTATCTTTATTTACAGTGGTCTCTGGGTGTTTTATCTTTATTTACAGTGGTCCCCGGGTTGTTTATCTTTATTTACAGTGGTCCCCGGGTGGTTTATCTTTATTTACAGTGGTCCCTGGGTGGTTTATATTTATTTACAGTGGTCCCTGGGTGGTTTATCTTTATTTACAGTGGTCTCTGGGTGGTTTATCTTTATTTACAGTGGTCCCTGGGTGGTTTATCTTTATTTACAGTGGTCCCTGGGTGGTTTATCTTTATTTACAGCGGTTCCTGGGTGGTTTATCTTTATTTACAGTGGTCCCTGGGTGGTTTATCTTTATTTACAGTGGTCCCTGGGTGGTTTATCTTTATTTACAGTGGTCCCCGGGTGGTTTATCTTTATTTACAGTGGTCTCTGGGTGGTTTATCTTTATTTACAGTGGTCCCTGGGTGGTTTATCTTTATTTACAGTGGTCCCCGGGTGGTTTATCTTTATTTACAGTGGTCCCTGGGTGGTTTATCTTTATTTACAGTGGTTCCCTGGGTGGTTTATCTTTATTTACAGTGGTCCCTGGGTGGTTTATCTTTATTTACAGAGGTCCCTGGGTAATTTATCTTTATTTACAGTGGTCCCCGGGTGGTTTATCTTTATTTACAGTGGTCCCTGGGTGATTTATCTTTATTTACAGTGGTCTCTGGGTGGTTTATCTTTATTTACAGTGGTCCCTGGGTGGTTTATCTTTATTTACAGTGGTCCCTGGGTGGTTTATCTTTATTTACAGTGGTCCCTGGGTGGTTTATCTTTATTTACAGTGGTCCCTGAGTGGTTTATCTTTATTTACAGAGGTCCCTGGGTAATTTATCTTTATTTACAGTGGTCCCTGGGTGTTTTATCTTTATTTACAGTGGTCTCTGGGTGGTTTATCTTTATTTACAGTGGTCCCTGTGTGGTTTATCTTTATTTACAGTGGTCCCCGGGCGGTTTATCTTTATTTACAGTGGTCCCCGGGTGGTTTATCTTTATTTACAGTGGTCCCTGGGAGGTTTATCTTTATTTACAGTGGTCCCTGGGTGGTTTATCTTTATTTACAGTGGTCCCTGGGTAGTTTATCTTTATTTACAGTGGTCTCTGGGTAGTTTATCTTTATTTACAGTGGTCCCTGGGTAGTTTATCTTTATTTACAGTGGTCTCTGGGTAGTTTATCTTTATTTACAGTGGTCCCTAGGTGGTTTATCTTTATTTACAGTGGTCTCTGGGTGGTTTATCTTTATTTACAGTGGTCCCTGGGTGGTTTATCTTTATTTACAGTGGTCCCTGGGTGGTTTATCTTTATTTACAGTGGTCCCTGGGTGGTTTATCTTTATTTACAGTGGTCTCTGGGTGGTTTATCTTTATTTACAGTGGACCCTGGGTGGTTTATCTTTATTTACAGTGGTCCCTGGGTAGTTTATCTTTATTTACAGTGGTCTCTGGGTGGTTTATCTTTATTTACAGTGGTCCCCGGGTGGTTTATCTTTATTTACAGTGGTCCCTGGGTGGTTTATCTTTATTTACAGTGGTCCCTGAGTGGTTTATCTTTATTTACAGTGGTCCCTGGGTGGTTTATCTTTATTTACAGTGGTCCCTGGGTGGTTTATCTTTATTTACAGTGGTCCCTGGGTGGTTTTTCTTTATTTACAGTGGTCCCTGGGTGGTTTATATTTATTTACAGTGGTACCTGGGTGGTTTATCTTTATTTACAGTGGTTCCTGGGTGGTTTATCTTTATTTACAGTGGTCTCTGGGTGGTTTATCTTTATTTACAGTGGTCCCTGGGTGGTTTTTCTTTATTTACAGTGGTCCCTGGGTGGTTTATCTTTATTTACAGTGGTTCCTGAGTGGTTTATCTTTATTTACAGTGGTCCCTGGGTGGTTTATCTTTATTTACAGTGGTCCCTGGGTGGTTTATCTTTATTTACAGTGGTACCTGGGTGGTTTATCTTTATTTACAGTGGTCTCTGGGTGGTTTATCTTTATTTACAGTGGTCCCTGGGTGGTTTATCTTTATTTACAGTGGTCCCTGGGTGGTTTATCTTTATTTACAGTGGTCCCTGGGTGTTTTATCTTTATTTACAGTGGTCCCTGTGTGGTTTATCTTTATTTACAGTGGTCCCCGGGTGGTTTATCTTTATTTACAGTGGTCCCTGGGTGGTGTATCTTTATTTACAGTGGTCCCTGGGTGTTTTATCTTTATTTACAGTGGTCCCTGGGTGGTTTATCTTTATTTACAGTGGTCCCTGGGTGGTTTATCTTTATTTACAGTGGTCTCTGGGTGGTTTATCTTTATTTACAGTGGTCTCTGGGTGGTTTATCTTTATTTACAGTGGTCCCTGGGTGGTTTATCTTTATTTACAGTGGTCCCTGGGTGGTTTATCTTTATTTACAGTGGTCCCTGGGTGGTTTAGCTTTATTTACAGTGGTCCCTGGGTGGTTTATCTTTATTTACAGTGGTACCTGGGTGGTTTATCTTTATTTACAGTGGTCCCCGGGTGGTTTATCTTTATTTACAGTGGTCCCTGGGTGGTTTATCTTTATTTACAGTGGTCCCCGGGTGGTTTATCTTCATTTACAGTGGTTCCTGGGTGGTTTATCTTTATTTACAGTTGTCCCCGGGTGGTTTATCTTTATTTACAGTGGTTCCCGGGTGGTTTATCTTTATTTACAGTGGTCCCTGTGTGGTTTATCTTTATTTACAGTGGTCTCTGGGTGGTTTATCTTTATTTACAGTGGTCCCTGGGTGGTTTATCTTTATTTACAGTGGTCCCTGGGTGGTTTATCTTTATTTACAGTGGTCCCTGGGTGGTTTAGCTTTATTTACAGTGGTCCCTGGGTGGTTTATCTTTATTTACAGTGGTACCTGGGTGGTTTATCTTTATTTACAGTGGTACCTGGGTGGTTTATCTTTATTTACAGTGGTCTCTGGGTGGTTTATCTTTATTTACAGTTGTCCCCGGGTGGTTTATCTTTATTTACAGTGGTTCCCGGGTGGTTTATCTTTATTTACAGTGGTACCTGGGTGGTTTATCTTTATTTACAGTGGTCTCTGGGTGGTTTATCTTTATTTACAGTGGTCCCTGGGTGGTTTATCTTTATTTACAGTGGTCCCTGGGTGGTTTATCTTTATTTACAGTGGTCCCTGGGTGGTTTATCTTTATTTACAGTGGTCCCTGGGTGGTTTATCTTTATTTACAGTGGTCCTCGGGTGGTTTATCTTTATTTACAGTGGTCCCTGGGTGGTTTATCTTTATTTACAGTGGTCCCTGGGTGGTTTTTCTTTATTTACTGTGGTCCCCGGTTGGTTTATCTTTATTTACAGTGGTCTCTGGGTGGTTTTTCTTTATTTACTGTGGTCCCTGGGTGGTTTATCTTTATTTACAGTGGTCTCTGGGTGGTTTATCTTTATTTACAGTGGTCCCTGGGTGGTTTATCTTTATTTACAGTGGTCGCTGGGTGGTGTATCTTTATTTACAGTGGTCTCTGGGTGGTTTATCTTTATTTACAGTGGTCCCCGGGTGGTTTATCTTTATTTACAGTGGTCCCTGGGTGGTTTATCTTTATTTACAGTGGTCTCTGGGTGGTTTATATTTATTTACAGTGGTCCCTGGGTGGTTTATCTTTATTTACAGTGGTCCCCGGGTTGTTTATCTTTATTTACAGTGGTCTCTGGGTGGTTTATCTTTATTTACAGTGGTCCCTGGGTGGTTTATCTTTATTTACAGTGGTCTCTGGGTGGTTTATCTTTATTTACAGTGGTCCCCGGGTGGTTTATCTTTATTTACAGTGGTCTCTGGGTGGTTTATCATTATTTACAGTGGTCCCTGGGTGGTTTATCTTTATTTACAGTGGTCTCTGGGTGGTTTATCTTTATTTACAGTGGTCCCCGAGTGGTTTATCTTTATTTACAGTGGTCCCCGGGTGGTTAATCTTTATTTACAGTGGTCCCCGAGTGGTTTATCTTTATTTACAGTGGTCCCTGGGTGGTTTATCTTTATTTACAGTGGTCCCCGAGTGGTTAATCTTTATTTACAGTGGTCCCTGGGTGGTTTATCTTTATTTACAGTGGTCCCTGGGTGGTTTATCTTTATTTACAGTGGTCCCTGGGTGGTTTATCTATATTTACAGTGGTCCCCGGGTGGATTATCTTTATTTACAGTGGTCCCTGGGTGGTTTATCTTTATTTACAGTGGTCCCTGGGTGGTTTATCTTTATTTACAGTGGTCCCTGGGTGGTTTATCTTTATTTACAGTGGGCCCTGGGTGGTTTATCTTTATTTACAGTGGTCCCTGGGTGGTTTATCTTTATTTACAGTGGTCTCTGGGTGGTTTATCTTTATTTACAGTGGTCTCTGGGTGGTGTATCTTTATTTACTGTGGTCCCCGGGTGGTTTATCTTTATTTACATTGATCCCCGGGTGGTTTATCTTTATCTACAGAGGTTCCTGGGTGGTTTATCTTTATTTACAGTGGTCCCTGGGTGGTTTATCTTTATTTACAGTGGTCCCTGGGTGGTTTATCTATATTTACAGTGGTCCCCGGGTGGTTTATCTTTATTTACAGTGGTCCCTGGGTGGTTTATCTTTATTTACAGTGGTCTCTGGGTTTTTTATCTTTATTTACAGTGGTCCCTGGGTGTTTTATCTTTATTTACAGTGGTCCCTGGGTGGTTTATCTTTATTTACAGTGGTCTATGTGTGGTTTATATTTATTTACAGTGGTCCCCGGGTGGTTTATCTTTATTTACAGTGGTTCCTGGGTGGTTTATCTTTATTTCCAATGGTCTCTGGGTGGTTTATCTTTATTTACAGTTGTCCCTGGGTAGTTTATCTTTATTTACAGTGGTCCCTGGGTGGTTTATCTTTATTTACAGTGGTCTCTGGGTGGTTTATCTTTATTTACAGTGGTCACTGGGTGGTTTATCTTTATTTACAGTGGTCCCTGGGTTGTTTATCTTTATTTACAGTGGTCCCTGGGTGGTTTATCTTTATTTACAGTGGTTCCTGGGTGGTTTATCTTTATTTACAGTGGTCCCCGGGTTGTTTATCTTTATTTACAGTGGTCTCTGGGTGGTTTATCTTTATTTACAGTGTTCCCTGGGTGCTTTATCTTTATTTACAGTGGTCTCTGGGTGGTTTATCTTTATTTACAGTGGTCTCTGGGTGGTTTATCGTTATTTACAGTGGTCCCTGGGTGGTTTATCTTTATTTACAGTGGTCCCTGGGTGGTTTATCTTTATTTACAGTGGTCCCTGGGTGGTTTATCTTTATTTACAGTGGTACCTGGGTGGTTTATCTTTATTTACAGTGGTCTCTGGGTGGTTTATCTTTATTTACAGTGGTTCCTGGGTGGTTTATCTTTATTTACAGTGATTCCTGGGTGGTTTATCTTTATTTACAGTGGTCTCTGGGTGTTTTATCTTTATTTACAGTGGTTCCCGGGTGGTTTATCTTTATTTACAGTGGTCCCTGGGTGGTTTATCTTTATTTACAGTGGTCCCCGGGTGGTTCATCTTTATTTACAGTGGTCCCTGGGTGGTTTATCTTTATTTACAGTGGTCCCCGAGTGGTTTATCTTTATTTACAGTCATCCCCGGGTGGTTTATCTTTATTTACAGTGGTTCCCGGGTGGTTTATCTTTATTTACAGTGGTCCCTGGATGGTTTATCTTTATTTACAGTGGTCTCTGGGTGTTTTATCTTTATTTACAGTGGTCCCTGGGTGTTTTATCTTTATTTACAGTGGTCTCTGGGTGGTTTATCTTTATTTACAGTGGTCCCCGGTTGGTTTATCTTTGTTTACAGTGGTTCCTGGGTGGTTTATCTTTATTTCCAATGGTCTCTGGGTGGTTTATCTTTATTTACAGTGGTTCCCGGGTGGTTCATCTTTATTTACAGTGGTCCCTGGGTGGTTTATCTTTATTTACAGTGGTTTCTGGGTGGTTTATCTTTATTTACAGTGGTCCCTGGGTGGTTTATCTTTATTTACAGTGGTCCCTGGGTGGTTTATCTTTATTTACAGTGGTCTCTGGGTGGTTTATCTTTATTTACAATGGTCCCTGGGTGGTTTATCTTTATTTACAGTGGTCCCTGGGTGGTTTATCTTTATTTACAGTGGTCCCTGGGTGGTTTATCTTTATTTACAGTGGTCCCTGGGTGGTTTATCTTTATTTACAGTGGTCCCTTGGTGGTTTATATTTATTTACAGTGGTCTCTGGGTGGTTTATCTTTATTTACAGTGGTCCCTGGGTGGTTTATCTTTATTTACATTTGTCCCTGGGTTGTTTATTTTTATTTACAGTGGTCCCCGGGTGGTTTATCTTTATTTACAGTGGTCCCTGGGTGGTTTATCTTTATTTACAGTGGGCTCTGGGTGGTTTATCTTTATTTACAGTGGTCCCTGTGTGGTTTATCTTTATTTACTCTGGTCCCCGTGTGGTTTATCTTTATTTACAGTGGTCCCCGGGTTGTTTATCTTTATTTACAGTGGTCTCTGGGTGGTTTATCTTTATTTACAGTGGTCTCTGGGTGGTTTATCTTTATTTACAGTGGTCTCTGGGTGGTTTATCTTTATTTACTGTGGTCCCCGGGTGGTTTATCTTTATTTACAGTGATCCCCGGGTGGTTTATCTTTATCTACAGAGGTTCCTGGGTGGTTTATCTTTATTTACAGTGGTCCCTGGGTGGTTTATCTTTATTTACAGTGGTCCCTGGGTGGTTTATCTATATTTACAGTGGTCCCCGGGTGGTTTATCTTTATTTACAGTGGTCCCTGGGTGGTTTATCTTTATTTACAGTGGTCTCTGGGTGTTTTATCTTTATTTGCAGTGGTCCCTGGGTGTTTTATCTTTATTTACAGTGGTCTCTGGGTGGTTTATATTTATTTACAGTGGTCCCCGGGTGGATAATCTTTATTTACAGTGGTTCCTGGGTGGTTTATCTTTATTTCCAATGGTCTCTGGGTGGTTTATCTTTATTTACAGTGGTCCCTGGGTGGTTTATCTTTATTTACAGTGGTCCCCGGGTGGTTTATCTTTATTTACAGTGGTCCCCGGGTGGTTTATCTTTATTTACAGTGGTCCCCGGGTGGTTTTTCTTTATTTTCACTGGTCCCTGGGTGGTTTATCTTTATTTACAGTGGTCTCTGGGTAGTTTATCTTTATTTCCAATGGTCTCTGGGTGGTTTATCTTTATTTACAGTGGTCCCTGGGTGGTTTATCTTTATTTACAGTGGTCCCGGGTGGTTTATCTTTATTTATAGTGGTCCCCGGGTGGTTTATCTTTATTTACAGTGGTCCCCGGGTGGTTTATCTTTATTTACAGTGGTCCCTGGGTGGTTTATCTTTATTTACAGTGGTCCCTGGGTGGTTTATCTTTATTTACAGTGGTCTCTGGGGGGTTTATCTTTATTTATAGTGGTCCCTGGGTAGTTTATCTTTATTTACAGTGGTCCCCGGGTGGTTTATCTTCATTTACAGTGGTTCCCGGGTGGTTTATCTTTATTTACAGTGGTCCCTGGGTGGTTTATCTTTATTTACAGTGGTCCCCGGGTGGTTCATCTTTATTTACAGTGGTCCCTGGGTGGTTTATCTTTATTTACAGTGGTCCCCGGTGGTTTATCTTTATTTACAGTGGTACCTGGGTGGTTTATCTTTATTTACAGTGGTCCCTGGGTGGTTTATGTTTATTTACAGTGGTCACCGGGTGGTTTATCTTTATTCACAGAGGTCCCTGGGTGGTTTATCTTTATTTACAGTGGTCCCCGGGTGGTTTATCTTGATTTACAGTGGTCCCCGGGTGGTTTATCTTTATTTACAGAGGTCCCTGGGTGGTTTATCTTTATTTACAGTGGTCCCTGGGTGGTTTATCTTTATTTACAGTGGTCCCCGGGTGGTTTATCTTTATTTACAGAGTTCCCTGGGTGGTTTATCTTTATTTACAGTGGTCCCTGGGTGGTTTTTCTTTATTTACAGTGGTCCCTGGGTGGTTTATCTTTATTTACAGTGGTCCCCGGTTGGTTTATCTTTATTTACAGTGGTCCCTGGGTGGTTTATCTTTATTTACAGTGGTACCTGGGTGGTTTATCTTTATTTACAGTGGTCCACGGGTGGTTTATCTTTATTTACAGTGGTCTCTGTGTGGTTTATCTTTATTTACAGTGGTCCCTGGGTGGTTTATCTTTATTTACAGTGGTCCCCGGGTGGTTTATCTTTATTTACAATGGTCCCTGGGTGGTTTATCTTTATTTACAGTGGTCCCTGGGTTGTTTATCTTTATTTACAATGGTCCCTGGGTGGTTTATCTTTATTTACAGTGGTCACCGGGTGGTTTATCTTTATTTACAATGGTCCCTGGGTGGTTTATCTTTATTTACAGTGGTCCCTGGGTTGTTTATCTTTATTTACAGTGGTCTCTGGGTGGTTTATCTTCATTTACAGTGGTCTCTGGGTGGTTTATCTTTATTTACAGTGGTCCCTGGGTGGTTTATCTTTATTTACAGTGGTCCCTGGGTGGTTTATCTTTATTTACAGTGGTTCCCGGGTGGTTTATCTTTATTTACAGTGGTCCCCGGGTGGTTTATCTTTATTTACAGTGGTTCCCGGGTGGTTTATCTTTATTTACAGTGGTCCCTGGGTGGTTTATCTTTATTTACAGTGGACCCCGAGTGGTTTATCTTTATTTACAGTGGTCCCCGGGTGGTCTATCTTTATTTACAGTGGTCCCTGGGTGGTTTATCTTTATTTACAGTGGTCCCTGGGTGGTTTATCTTTATTTACAGTGGTCTCTGGGTGGTTTATCTTTATTTACAGTGGTTCCCGGGTGGTTTATCTTTATTTACAGTGGTCTCTGGGTGGTTTATCTTTATTTACAGTGGTTCCTGGGTGGTTTATCTTTATTTACAGTGGACCCTGGGTGGTTTGTCTTTATTTACAGTGGTCCCAGGGTGGTTTATCTTTATTTAGAGTGGTCCCCGGGTGGTTTATCTTTATTTACAATGGTCCCTGGGTGGTTTATCTTTATTTACAGTGGTCTTTGCGTGTTTTATCTTTATTTACAGTGGTCCCCGGGTGGTATATCTTTATTTACAGTGGTCCACGGGTGGTTTATCTTTATTTACAGTGGTCCCTGGGTGGTTTATCTTTATTTACAGTGGTCCCTGGGTGGTTTATCTTTATTTTCAGTGGTCCCTGGGTGGTGTATCTTTATTTACAGTGGTCCCCGGGTGGTTTATCTTTATTTACAGTGGTCCCTGGGTGGTTTATCTTTATTTACAGTGTTCTTTGGGTGTTTTATCTTTATTTACAGTGGTCCCCGGGTGGTTTATCTTTATTTACAGTGGTCCCCGGGGTGGTTTATCTTTATTTACAGTGGTCCCTGGGTGGTTTATCTTTATTTACAGTGGTCCCTGGGTTGTTTATCTTTATTTACAGTGGTTCCCGGGTGTTTTATCTTTATTTACAGTGGTCCCTGGGTAGTTTATCTTTATTTACAGTGGTCCCGGGTGGTTTATCTTTATTTACAGTGTTCCCTGAGTGGTTTATCTTTATTTACAGTGGTCCCTGTGTAGAATATCATTATTTACAGGGGTCCCTGGGTAGAATATCATTATTTACAGTGTTCCCTGAGTGGTATATCATTATTTACAGTGGTTCCTGGATAGCATATCATTATT
This sequence comes from Scyliorhinus torazame, assembly GCF_047496885.1. Taxonomy (NCBI): domain Eukaryota; kingdom Metazoa; phylum Chordata; class Chondrichthyes; order Carcharhiniformes; family Scyliorhinidae; genus Scyliorhinus; species Scyliorhinus torazame. Next base: position 1,081,420 of record NW_027307786.1, read on the forward strand.
TACAGTGGTCCCTGTGTAGAATATAATTATTTACAGTGTTCCCTGTGTAGAATATCTTTATTTACAGTGGTCCCTGTGTAGAATATCATTATTTACAGTGGTCCCTGGGCAGTATATCATTATTTGCAGTGGTACCTAGGTAGCATATCATTATTTACAGGGGTCCCTGGGTAGAATATCATTATTTACAGTGTTCCCTGAGTGGTATACCATTATTTACAGTGGTACCTAGGTAGCATATCATTATTTACAGTGTTCCCTGAGTGGTATATCATTATTTGCAGTGGTCCCTGGGCAGTATATCATCATTTGCAGTGGTACCTAGGTAGCATATCATTATTTACAGTGTTCCCTGAGTGGTATATCATTATTTGCAGTGGTCCCTGGGCAGTATATCATTATTTGCAGTGGTACCTAGGTAGCATATCATTATTTACAGGGGTCCCTGGGTAGAATATCATTATTTACAGTGTTCCCTGAGTGGTTTACCATTATTTACTGTGGTACCTAGTGAAGGAAACTTTAATTTAAGGAATCTTAACCTGTCGAACTACACCAAGTTTGGGGGAAGCTTAGTTAATGAATCAAGTCCTGGCGCAATACGACAAGTTGTAAGATTTGTACTATTTGTAGACTGTATTAAGTTGTTCGATTCCTTGTATTATTCGACTGTATATAGTTGAAGGAATTTATATCATCTCTGATATTCGGTTATCAGTAGCACTTTGCGAATACTGGAACTCAGCAGAAATTTGCAGTATAAACTCCTCAGGTGCCAAAAAGAATTGTTTTATTTGTAGTCGCTTGATTACAATTTGAAAGTCATTTAAAAGGCAATTCGTAGACAATTCGAAGCTTTCAGAGAATTACAGACATTATCTTTCTTTGCTTAGGCAGACAGCTCGAAAGTAACTTTTAAAAGGTCAAAGTCTGGCAATGAAACATGAAGAGAGAGAGAAAGCTAATCTTCAGCTAAACTCAAACTCAAAGTCAAAAGTGGACTAACATCACTGACACAGACTGTTAGACTGACAGAACCCCCAAAAGACATCTCTAAAATGGAGACTATAAAGGACAAAACTGACTAAACTAACAGAAAGACAAAACAAAGACATCTCCTCAACACACACCCCCAAAGACAACACACTTTCAAACACAATAAAACCTAAAATGGCGGGGAGAAACTTTTCAGTTATACACTTTCATATCTGTCTTAAATCGTCTAATTACACCCCAATATAATCCTAATTGGTTTGGGTTAGACTCAAACACATTTGATTTGATGGCAAGCCGTCCATCTTCAATGTGCAACATCAGCTTTTCTGACCTAGCTGTTATCTGCATTGTGAACAATGGTGCATTCATGTTGCTGTGTATTCAGTCCCTGACCTTGACAATTAGCACAAGACAGTGTCATTATCTTGAAAATATGCATTTGCCAGAACAACGGACTTCAGTAAAAGTGAATTATGCTGTATAAATGGGTATTTAAAACTGGGGCTCAACATTTATGCTTAAACAGCTATCTTTTACCTATACTAGTTGTATTCGAAATACTTGGCTTCTACAGTCGGCCCTTTGATAAATCGAAAAATTGAGATATATCAGAAAAGATTAAAATACATCATTAATGCGATAGGATAGGTAAAAGCGCAAAGAATCATTGCAGTTTTAAACAGTAAAATGGAATTAACATTGCAACAGGCATTTCAAAATAATTATTATAAATAATAAATTAATCAAATTTGATCACATTGGTAATTAATAATAACTTCTTGTAAAATGATTATACAATAAAAGTTGAACATATGATCTAGTAATAAATGGTAAAATGATTATCAAAATTGATGTCAAGTCTTTGACATCTTCTGGATAATACACAAAAACTTGTTGAAAGGGTTAATTTTCTTGCAGAGACAAAAAGAGGCGTATAGCTTGGAATGATGCCATTCGCATCTTTAAACTTTTTTTTGTCACTCAAATGGACTGGGAGTAAAAGTTGGATTGCTGCCAAATTCCCGCCACCAAATTTCTTTGAACGATCTGTTCTTTTGGCTTTTAATCAATGATTGTTGGTTTTTTTTTAAAAAACCAGCTTCCACATTGTTTGAAGTATTAATTTCCAGGCTAATTTTAAACATTTATTTTAAAATATCAAATACAATAACTTATTAAATATATAACTGAACCAATCTTGTGCTGTATCTTGATTTTCTGTAGATGAATTTGTCGATTCTGTTAAAGGAAACACAGCTAACAAGATATGTTAATTTCTTTAAATTAATAAAGCAACGTTCAGAATAATTACAGTTTTCTTAAGTTGACAGTTCTTGGCAAATTTTTAGCGATACATTGAGGGTTCTTTAGCTGCTTTGATGGCACCCGTTCTCTTCTGAGTAAGTTCCCTTTCTCGTTTGGAAATTTTCTGTCCCAAGTAAACATCTTTCTGGGCAATTTGTGCTTTGTGAAAGCTAGCTATGTGATTGTTAGTACTGAGGTGGTTCAAGACCACCCGTAAGTCTTTGTCATGATCATCTTTATTGATGGAGGTTATCAGAACATCATCTTCATATTGGATAATGGTGGAAGGCCGAACAGGCAGTTGCCTGAGATGATTCTGTAAAGCCATGTGGTAAACAGTTGGGCTATTATGATACTGTTGTTGATTAACTGTAAAAGCAAACCATGGTTGTAGTTGCTTAGCCAGTGTTGCTGACCAGAAGCCATACTGGGTGTGTCTTGTTGGTACGTGTTACATGGTTGACCACGAGGTGGAGATGTATTGTAGTGAACATTGTCTACTTCATTATCATCTCTTGAATCCATCCGTTGTTTTTGATAGCATTTTGCCATCCAGTGTCCTACTCTACCACAGGAAAGACATTGTGGTATTTCCTTACGTCATTTTAATGGAGCAAGGGAACGTGTTTGTTCTAGCGCTGGTGGTGAAATTGTAGTTACTGCTGATATTCCTGCAGGTTCTGCAACAGCCGCCGCTGGAGCAGCAGGTAACATGGGCTGGATTTGAGCAATAGGCTGCATTTGAGCAGCTGCAGTGTTAAAAGTTGCCTGATTGTGCAAACCACGATCTATCTGAATGCATTGGTCAACTATGTCTCGGTATGTGCCAGCTGTGGCCCAAGCTGGTAAAACCAAATTCAAGGCAGCAGAAACTCCAGGTTTAACACCGGCTATAAAAGCCGTTTTTAATGGACTTAAAGTGCTTGCATCCCATGTGTCATTTTCCTGGTCGAGTGTCATCCCTGAATATTCCATCCAAGTATGTAAAAATCTTTCCTCAAAATCCTGAATATCTTCATCATTTTTTTGAAAGCAAGCTGTGATCTTAGACCAATTGGTCCTCGGGGGGCGAAATTGTAATAGCCAATTCTTGATTGTTAGCCAACCAGCTTCTAAATTTTGCAAATCGTCTCCAAGGGCAACTTCTACTTCATTTCTAAGGGTTGAACTGATACGAGTACCTAGCATGATAGTCAGAATTTGTACTCCATCAAATGGGTGGAGACTGTAAATGGCTTGTAATCTGTGAATTCCATCCCATGTGATCTTACCACCCTTTTTAGGGTGTGGAAGACCCTTGGACCATTCGTCAATTTTAGAAGGATCAATTTGTTCATGAACCCATTGGTGGTCAAATATGTTTCTAGTGATAGGTTCACCATCTTCCTCTATTTTTTTGCTTCCAACTCTAACCCATTTGCGTTTTAAAGGGGCTAGTCGAATTGCTTTAGTATTTTGTATTGTAGGAACACTATCTTTGTCTGATTCATCCGACAGAGAAAATGATTTATGTTTAACAATTGATCTCGGCTGTGCAATTGCCGATTGTGCCACTAGGTGGGTGGCTTGGACTGCTTTCTGAGTTTGTTCAATCTTTTGTACAGAAAGCATGTTTGCCAAAGAATTGCAATGTTCAGTCACGCTGGTTATATTTCTTTCTAAAACACATCTTTCTTTCACTAACTTGCAATTTTCAAGTTCAATTCGCTCAGTTTTTAATTGCAATTGTCGGTATTTTGACTCCACTTCAAAGACTTGATTTTGGAATTCTGTTATTTGAAAAGATAACTGCTGGAGTTCAGAGGTTTTGTTTCGCAAATCTGTTTTAATTTCATCAGAATGCTCAAGTTTGGATTTTGCATCTTGCAAATCTGTTTTAATTTCATCATAATGCTCAAGTTTGGATTTTGCATCTTGCAATTCTGTTTCAAGTTTGGATTTTGCATCCTGCAATTCTTCAACAACTGCAATTAGTTGCCTTTTAGTAGACCTATACTCATCATCACTTCGTTCAGTATTTAATTGCAGCTGTTGGTATTTTGACTCCATTTTAAAAACTTGATTTTGGAATTCTGCGATTTGAACATTTAACTGCTGGAGTTCAGAGGTTTTATTTTGCAAATCTGTTCTAATTTCATCATAAGGCTCAAGTTTGGATTTTGCATCTTGCAAATCTTCAAGAACTGCACTTAATTGGTCATTAGTGGACTGAAGCTGATGATCACTTTTATTTTTAACAATGATCTCTTGCTGACTGTGTATCTGTCCCGTAATTACCAGGGACCATTTTACACGTTCTGCACCGTGTAATCGTGTGCATTTTCTCCATGCTCTCTTGATATTATTGAAGGACCACTGTCCTCTGGGGATATCATACTTTGATTCAATTTTTTTTGAGGTTTCACATAGGTTAAAATGTCTACGAGTGAAAGATCTACACTCCCCCAACATATCTTCAACAGAAACATCTGGTATTCCAGTACCCCCCTTGGATGTAGTGGGGAGTAATTTTCTGTCTGCTAAAGGCTCTGAATCTACACTTTGAATTGGATCAGCCATAACTTTTCTTGATCGCTGACTGCCGTTTTATTTCAGTTACTGCAGTGACTAATCTTCCAGTCACGTCTGATAGTCTGACCGACTGGCACTTGATTTATTTAACACAGTTTATTAAAAAAAAATGTTCTTTTCAAGGGTGGAAGTACTGATTGATGCGGCTTTAAGACTTTTAATGGGTGAAAAAGATATTTCTTACCCTAGTGTAGCCGTGGGTTCCGGCTGTCTTCTGGGCCTCCTCCGATTATCTCCGAAGCTTCCCGAAGGTTCCCGACCTCCTCCGATTATCTTCGAAGCTTTCCGTCGTCACCTGGGCCTCCGAAGGTCGTCCTCAGTACTCCCCCCTACTGCCTGACTACGCCAAAATGAAGGAAACTTTAATTTAAGGAATCTTAACCTGTCGAACTACACCAAGTTTGGGGGAAGCTTAGTTAATGAATCAAGTCCTGGCGCAATACGACAAGTTGTAAGATTTGTACTATTTGTAGACTGTGTTAAGTTGTTCAATTCCTTGTATTATTCGACTGTGTATAGTTGAAGGAATTTATATCATCTCTGCTATTCGTTATCAGTAGCACTTTGCGAATACTGGAACTCAGCAGAAATTTGCAGTATAAACTCCTCAGGTGCCAAAAAGAATTGTTTTATTTGTAGTCGCTTGATTACAATTTGAAAGTCATTTAAAAGGCAATTCGTAGACAATTTGAAAGTCATTTAAAAGGCAATTCGTAGACAATTTGAAAGTCATTTAAAAGGCAATTCGTAGACAATTCGAAGCTTTCAGAGAATTACAGACATTATCTTTCTTTGCTTAGGCAGACAGCTCGAAAGTAACTTTTAAAAGGTCAAAGTCTGGCAATGAAACATGAAGAGAGAGAAAAAGCTAATCTTCAGCTAAACTCAAACTCAAAGTCAAAAGTGGACTAACATCACTGACACAGACTGTTAGACTGACAGAACCCCCAAAAGACATCTCTAAAATGGAGACTATAAAGGACAAAACTGACTAAACTAACAGAAAGACAACACAAAGACATTTCCTCAACACCCGCCCCACCCCCCCCAAAGACAATACACTTTCAAAGACAATAAAACCTAAAATGGCGGGGAGAAACTTTTCAGTTATACACTTTCATATCTGTCTTAAATCGTCTAATTACACTCCAATATAATCCTAATTGGTTTGGGTTAGACTCAAACACATTTGATTTGATGGCAAGCCGTCCATCTTCAATGTGCAACATCAGCTTTTCTGACCTAGCTGTTATCTGCATTGTGAACAATGGTGCTGTGTATCCAGTCCCTGTCCTTGACAATTAGCACAAGACAGTGTCATTATCTTGAAAATATGCATTTGCCAGAACAACGGATTTCAGTAAAAGTGAATTATGCTGTATAAATGGATATTTAAAACTGGGGCTCAACATTTATGCTTAAACAGCTATCTTTTACCTATACTAGTTGTATTTGAAATACTTGGGCTTCTACACCGAGGTAGCATATCATTATTTTCAGTGGTCACTGGGTGGAATATCATTATTTACAGTGTCCTCTGGGTAGTATATCATTATTTACAATTGTCCCTGGGTTGAATATCATTATTTACAGTTGTTGCTGGGTAGAATATCATTATTTACAGTGGTCCCTGGTAGTATATCATTATTTACTGTGTGCCCTCTGCAGTATTTCATTATTCACAGTGGTCCCTGGGCAGTATATCATTATTTACTGTGTGCCCTGGGCAGTATTTCATTATTCACAGTGGTCCCTGGGCAGTATATCATTATTTACTGTGTGCCCTGGGCAGTATTTCATTATTCACAGTGATCACTGGGTAGAATATCATTATTTACAGTGGTCCCTGGTAGTATATCATTATTTACAGTGAATACTGGGTAGTATATCACTATCTGGTATATCTTTATCTACAGAGGTCACTGGGTAGTAAATTACTATTTACAGTGACCCCTGTGTTGTACATCACTATTTACAGTGGCCCCTGGGTAATATATCATAATTTATAGCGGCCCCTGGGTAGTATGTCATTATTTACAGTAATCCCTGATCAGGATATCACTATTTACAGTAGTCGCTCATAGCATATCATTATTTACAGTGGTCCCTGGGTAGTACATCATTATTTACAGGGGTCCCTGGGTAGAATATCGTTATTTACAGTGTTCCCTGAGTGGTATACCACTATTTACTGTGGTACCTAGGTAGCATATCATTATTTTCAGTGGTCACTGGGTGGAATATCATTATTTACAGTGTCCTCTGGGTAGTATATCATTAATTACAATTGTCCCTGGGTTGAATATCATTATTTACAGTTGTTGCTGGGTAGAATATCATTATTTACAGTGTTCCCTGGGTAGTATATCAGTATTTACTGTGTGCCCTGGGCAGTATTTCATTATTCACAGTGGTCCCTGGGCAGTATATCATTATTTACAGTGTTCCCTGAGTGGTACATCATTATTTACAGTGGTACCTAGGTAGCATATCATTATTTACAGTGGTCACTGGGTGGAATATCATTATTTACAGTGTCCTCTGGGTAGTATATCATTATTTACAATTGTCCCTGGGTTGAATATCATTATTTACAGTTGTTGCTGGGTAGAATATCATTATTTACAGTGGTCACTGGTAGTATATCATTATTTACTGTGTGCCCTCTGCAGTATTTCATTATTCACAGTGTTCCCTGGGCAGTATTTCATTATTTACTGTGTGCCCTCTGCAGTATTTCATTATTCACAGTGGTCCCTGGGCAGTATATCATTATTTACTGTGTGCTCTGGGCAGTATTTCATTATTCACAGTGGTCCCTAGGCAGTATATCATTATTTACTGTGTGCCCTGGGCAGTATTTCATTATTCACAGTGATCACTGGGTAGTATATCATTATTTACAGTGGTTCCGTGCAGTATATCATTACCTGCAGTGGTCCCTGGGTAGTATATCATTATTTCCAGTGGTCCTTGTGTAGAAAGTCTTTATTTACAATAGTCCCTGGGTCGTATGTCTTTATTTACAGTGGTCCCTGGGAGTGTATCATTTTTTACAGTGGTCCCTGGGCAGTATATCTTTATTTACAATGTTCCCTGGGCAGTATATCATTATTTACTGTTGTCTCTGATTAAAGTATCATTATTTACAGTGGTCACTGGCTGGTATATCATTATTTACAGTGGGCCCTGTGCACTATATCTTATTTACAGTGGTTCCTGGGTAGTTTATCATTATTTCCAGTGGTCCCTGGGAAGTATATCATTATTAACAGTGTTCCCTGGGTTATTTGTAAATGTTAACAGCGGTCCCGGCGTACAATATCATTATTTACAGTGGTCCCTGTGTAGCATATCATTATTGACAGTGATCCTATGCAGGAGATCATTATTTACTGGGGTCCCTGAGTGGTATATCATTATTTACAGTGGTACCTAGGTAGCATATCATTATTTACAGTGGTCACTGGGTGGAATATCATTATTTACAGTGTCCTCTGGGTAGTATATCATTATTTACAATTGTCCCTGGGTTTAATATCATTACTTACAATTGCCCCTGGGTAGTATATCATTATTTACAGTGTGCCTGGGCACTATATCATTATTTACAGTTGTCCCTGGAAGTATATCATTATTTACAGTGTGCCTGGGCAGTATATCATTATTTACAGTGGCTCTGTGCAGTATATCATTATCTGCAGTGGTCCCTGCGTAGTATATCATTATTTACAGTGGTCCCTGGGCAGTATATCATTATTTACTGTGGTCCCTGGTAGTATATCATTACTTACAGTGTGCCTGGGCAGTATATCATTATTTACAGTGGCTCTGTGTAGTATATCATTATCTGCTGTGGTCCCTGCGTAGTATATCATTATTTGCAATGATCACTGGACAGTATAACATCATCTGTAGTTGTTCCTGGGTAGTATATCATTATTTCCAGTAGTCCTTGTGTAGAAAGTCTTTATTTACAGTGGTTCCTGGGCGGTATTCCTTTATTTACAGTGGTCACTGCGTAGTATATCACTATTTGCAGTGGTCCCTGGGCAGTATATCTGTATTTACAGATGATGTGGAGATGCCGGCGTTGGACTGGGGTGAGCACAGTAAGAAGTCTTACAACACCAGGTTAAAGTCCAACAGGTTTGTTTCGATGTCACTAGCTTTCGGAGCGCTGCTCCTTCCTCAGGTGAATGAACAGGTATGTTCCAGAAACATAGATAGACAGATTCAAAGATGCCAGACAATGCTTGGAATATTAGCATTAGCAGGTGATTAAATCTTTACAGATCCAGAGTTGGGGTAACCCCAGGTTAAAGAGGTGTGAATTGTACCAAGCCAGGACAGTTGGTAGGATTTTGCAGGCCAGATGGTGGGGGATGAATGTAATGCGACATGAATCCCAGGTCCCGGTTGAGGCCGCACTCATGTGTGCGGAACTTGGCTATAAGTTTCTGCTCGGCAATTCTGCGTTGTCGCGCGTCCTGAAGGCCGCCTTGGAGAACGCTTACCCGGAGATCAGAGGCTGAATGCCCTTGACTGCTGAAGTGTTCCCCGACTGGAAGGGAACATTCCTGCCTGGTGATTGTCGCGCGATATCCGTTCATTCGTTGTCGCAGCGTCTGCATGGTCTCGCCAATGTACCACGTTTCGGGACACCCCTCCCCCAGCAGCCGTGATCCCTCCCCCTCCCGCAGCAGCCGCGGACCCCTCCCCCTCCCCAGCAGCCGCGTTCCCACTCCCCCTCCCCCAGCAGCCGCGATCCCTCCCCCTCCCCCAGCAGCCGGGGTCCACCTCCCACTCCCACAGCAACCGCGGTCCCCCTCCCCACCCCCAGCAACCGCGGTCCCCCTCCCCTCCCCCAGTAGTAACGGTCCCTCTACCCCTCCCCCAGCGGCCGCGGTCCCCCTCCCCCAGCAGCCGCATCCCCCTCCCCAGCAGCCACGGTCCACCTCCCCCTCCACCAGCAGCCACTGTCCCCCTCCCTCTCCCCCAGCAGCCACGGTCCCCCTCCCCCCCCCCCGCAGCCGCGGTCCCCCTCCCCCAGCAGCCGGGGTCCCACTCCCCCAGCAGCCGGGGTCCCACTCCCCCAGCAGCCGGGGTCCCCCTCCCCCAGCAGCCGGGGTCCCACTCCCCCAGCAGCCGGGGTCCCACTCCCCCAGCAGCCGCGGTCCCCCTCCCCCAGCAGCCGCGGTCCCCCTCCCCCAGCAGCCGCGGTCCCCCTCCCCCAGCAGCCGCGGTCCCCCCCCCAGCGGCCGCGGTCACCCTCCCCAGCAGCCGCGGCCCCCCTCCCCCAGCAGCCGCGGTCCCCCTCCCCCTCCCCAGCAGCCGCGGTCCCCCTCCCCCTGCAGCCACGGTCCCCCTCCCCTCCCCCAGCAGCCGCGGTCCTCCTCCCCCTGCAGCCACTGTCCCCCTCCCCCAACAGCCGCGGTCCCCCTCCCCCTGCAGCCACGGTCCACCTCCCCTCCCCCAGCAGCCGCGGTCCCCCTTCCCCAGCAGCGCGGTCCCCCTCCCCAGCAGCCGCGGTCCCCCTCCCCCAGCAGCCGCGGTCCCCCTCCCCAGCAGCCGCGGTCACCCTCCCCCAGCAGCCGCGGTCCCCCTCCCCAGCAGCCGCGGTCCCCCTCCCCAGCAGCCGCTGTCCCCCTCCCCCTCCCCCAGCAGCCGCGGTCCCCCTCCCCCAGCAGCCGCGGTCCCCCTCACCCAGCAGCCGCGGTCCCCCTCCCCCTCCCCAGCAGCACCGGTCCCCCTCCCCCAGCAGCCGCGGTCCCCCTCCCCAGCAGCCGCGGTCCCCCTCACCCAGCAGCCGCGGTCCCCCTACCCCTCCCCAGCAGCCGCGGTCCCCCTCACCCAGCAGCCGCGGTCCCCCTACCCCTCCCCCAGCAGCCGCGGTCCCCCTCACCCAGCAGCCGCGGTCCCCCTCCCCCAGCAGCCGCCATCCCCCTCCCCCAGAAGCCGCGGTCCCCCTCCCCCAGCAGCCGCGGTCCCCCTCACCCAGCAGCCGCAGTCCCCCTCCCCCATCAGCCGCGGTGCCCCTCCGCCAGCAGCCGCGATCCCCCTCCCCCAGCAGCCGCGGTCCCCCTCCCCAGCAGCCGCGGTCCCCCTCCCCCAGCAGCCGCGGTCCCCCTCCCACTCCCCAGCAGCCGCGATCCCCCTCCCCCAGCAGCCGCGGACCCCCTCCGCCAGCAGCCGCGGTCCCCCTCCCCCAGCAGCCGCGGTCCTCCTCCCCTCCCCCAGCAGCCACGGTCCCCTCCCCCAGCAGCCGCGGTCCCCCTCCCCCAGCAGCCGCTGTCACCCTCCCCTAGCAGCCGCGGTCCCCCTCCCCCAGCAGCCGCGGTCCCCCTCCCCAGCAGCCGCGGCCCCCCTCCCCCAGCAGCCGCGGTCCCCCGCCCCCAGCAGCCGCGGTCCCCCTCCCCCAGCAGCCGCGGTCCCCCTCCCCCAGCAGCCGTGGTCCCCCTCCCCCAGCAGCCGCGGTGCCCATCCCCCAGCAGCCGCGGTCCCCCTCCCACAGCAGCCGCGGTCCCCCTCCCCCTCCCCCAGCAGCCGCGATCCCCCTCCCCCAGCAGCCGCGGTCCCCCTCCCCCAGCAGCCGCGGTCCCCCTCCCCCAGCAGCCGCGGTCCCCCTCCCCCAGCAGCCGCGGTCCCCCTCCCCCAGCAGCCGCGGTCCCCCTCCCCCAGAGCCGCGGTCCCCCTCCCCCAGCAGCCGCGGTCCCCCTCCCCCAGCAGCCGCGGTCCCCCTCCCCCAGCAGCCGCGGTCCCCCTCCCCAGCAGCCGCGGTCCCCCTCCCCAGCAGCCGCGGTCCCCCTCCCCCTCCCCCAGCAGCCGCGGTCCCCCTTCCCCAGCAGCCGCGGTCCCCCTCCCCCAGCAGCCGCGGTCCCCCTCCCCCAGCAGCCGCGGTCCCCCTCCCCCAGCAGCCGTGGTCCCCCTCCCCCAGCAGCCGCGGTCCCCCTCCCCCAGCAGCCGCGGTCCCCCTCCCCCAGCAGCCGCGGTCCCCCTCCCCCAGCAGCCGCGGTCCCCCTCCCCCAGCAGCCGCGGTCCCCCTCCCCCAGCAGCCGCGGTCCCCCTCCCCCTCCCCCAGCAGCCGCGGTCCCCCTTCCCCAGCAGCCGCGGTCCCCCTCCCCCAGCAGCCGCGGTCCCCCTACCCCAGCAGCCGCGGTCCCCCTCCCCCAGCAGCCGTGGTCCCCCTCCCCCAGCAGCCGCGGTCCCCCTCCCCCAGCAGCCGCGGTCCCCCTCCCCCAGCAGCCGCGGTCCCCCTCCCCCAGCAGCCGCGGTCCCCCTCCCCCAGCAGCCGCGGTCCCCCTCCTCCAGCAGCCGTGGTGCCCCTCCACCAGCAGCCGCGGTCCCCCTCCCCAGCAGCCGCGGTCCCCCTCCCCCAGCAGCCGCGGTCCCCCTCCCCCAGCAGCCGCGGTCCCCCTCCCCCAGCAGCCGCGGTCCCCCTCCCCAGCAGCCGCGGTCCCCCTCCCCCAGCAGCCGCGGTCCCCCTCCCCCAGCAGCCGTGGTCACCCTCCCCCAGCAGCCGCGGTCCCCCTCCACCAGCAGCCGTGGTGCCCCTCCACCAGCAGCCGCGGTCCCCCTCCCCCAGCAGCCGCGGTCCCCCTCCCCCAGCAGCCGCGGTCCCCCTCCCCAGCAGCCGCGGTCCCCCTCCCCCAGCAGCCGCGGTCCCCCTCCCCCAGCAGCCGCGGTCCCCCTCCCCCTCCCCCAGCAGCCGCGGTCCCCCTTCCCCAGCAGCCGCGGTCCCCCTCCCCCAGCAGCCGCGGTCCCCCTACCCCAGCAGCCGCGGTCCCCCTCCCCCAGCAGCCGTGGTCCCCCTCCCCCAGCAGCCGCGGCCCCCCTCCCCCAGCAGCCGCGGTCCCCCTCCCCCAGCAGCCGCGGTCCCCCTCCCCCAGCAGCCGCGGTCCCCCTCCCCCAGCAGCCGCGGTCCCCCTCCTCCAGCAGCCGTGGTGCCCCTCCACCAGCAGCCGCGGTCCCCCTCCCCAGCAGCCGCGGTCCCCCTCCCCCAGCAGCCGCGGTCCCCCTCCCCCAGCAGCCGCGGTCCCCCTCCCCCAGCAGCCGCGGTCCCCCTCCCCCAGCAGCCGCGGTCCCCCTCCCCAGCAGCCGCGGTCCCCCTCCCCCAGCAGCCGCGGTCCCCTTCCCCCAGCAGCCGCGGTCCCCCTCCCCCAGCAGCCGTGGTGCCCCTCCACCAGCAGCCGCGGTCCCCCTCCCCAGCAGCCGCGGTCCCCCTCCCCCAGCAGCCGCGGTCCCCCTCCCCCAGCAGCCGCGGTCCCCCTCCCCCAGCAGCCGCGGCCCCCTCCCCCAGCAGCCGCGGTCCCCCTCCCCCAGCAGCCGCGGTCCCCCTCCCCCAGCAGCATTGTCTCGGGTCGGACAGTTTGATGGTGCTGTTTATTTGATGTCTCTATAATGTTTATTTGGATCTGTTTTCCCTGAGATTGCCTGTCCTGCCCGCTCTTCCCGCGGGCAGGGTGAGGCAGCGCCCGCCGCTGGCATCGGCCTGGAGCTGGGACACAAAAAAGCAAAACAGACCAGAAGTAACTGATGGACAAAACAAAATGTGGGGAGTGCCCCAAACCGCGGGTGGAGCACAGCCCCAACAGAACAGGAAAAGAGACCAAACCTCACCCAATACCCGCCCAATGAAAGTGTGAGAATGGGGGTCGGTCCGGCAGCCCACCCCCTGCGGGGCCCAGCCAGCCCGGAAAGCTTCGAGTGTGCCCGTGGGCAGCGCCTGCCCCCCACACAGCCAGCACTGTCAGTGCTCCCACCACAAAGCCAGCACTGTCAGTGCTCCCACCACACAGCCAGCGCTGTCAGTGCACCCCCACACAGCCAGCACTGTCAGTGCTCCCTCCACACAGCTAGCACTTTCAGTGCTCCCCCCACACAGCCAGCACTGTCAGTGCTCCCACACACAGCCAGCACTGTCAGTGCTCCCCCACACAGCCCGCACTGTCAGTGCTCCCCCAAACAGCCAGCACTGTCAGTGCTCCCCCCACACAGCCCGCACTGTCAGTGCTCCCCCACACAGCCCGCACTGTCAGTGCTCCCACCACACAGCCAGCACTGTCAGTGCTCCCCACACAGCCCGCACTGTCAGTGCTCCCACCACACAGCCAGCACTGTCAGTGCTCCCCCACACAGCCAGGACTGTCAGTGCTCTCACCACTCAGCGAGCACTGTCAGTGCTCCCACCACACAGCCAGCACTGTCAGTGCTCCCCCACACAGCCAGCACTGTCAGTGCCCCCACCCCACACAGCCAGCACTGTCAGTGCTCCCCCACAGCCAGCATTGTCAGTGCTCCCACCACACAGCCAGCACTGACAGTTCTCCACCCACAGCCAGCAGTGAGAGTGCTCCCCCCACACAGCCAGCACTGTCAGTGCTCCCCACACAGCCAGCACTGCCAGTGCTCCCCCCACACAGCCAGAACTGTCAGTGCTCCCCCACACAGCAAGCACTGTCAGTGCTCCCCCACACAGCCAGCACTCTCAGTGATCCCCCCACACAGCCAGCCCTGTCAGTGCTCGCCCCACAGCCAGCACTGTCAGTGCTCCCCCCACACAGCCAGCATTGCCAGTGTTCCCCCACACAGCCAGCACTGTCAGTGCTCCACCCACACAGGCAGAACTGTCAGTGCTCCCCACACACAGCCAGCACTCTCAGTGCCCCCCCACCCCCCCACAGAGCCAGCACTGTCAGTGCTCCCACTACACAGCCAGCACTGTCAGTGATCCCCCACACAGCCAGGACTGTCAGTGCTCTCACCACTCAGCGAGCACTGTCAGTGCTCCCACCACACAGCCAGCACTGTCAGTGCTCCCCCACACATCCAGCACTGTCAGTGCCCCCACACCACACAGCCAGCACTGTCAGTGCTCCCCCACAGCCAGCATTGTCAGTGCTCCCACCACACAGCCAGCACTGCCAGTTCTCCACCCACAGCCAGCAGTGAGAGTGCTCCCCCCACACAGCCAGCACTGTCAGTGCTCCCCCACACAGCCAGCACTGTCAGTGCTCCCACCACACAACCAGCACTGTCAGTGCTCCCACCACGCAGCCAGCACTGTCAGTGCTCCCACCACACAGCCAGCACTGTCAGTGCTCCCACCACGCAGCCGGCACTGTCAGTGCTCCCACCACACAGCCAGCACTGTCAGTACTCCCACCACACAGCCAGCACTGTCAGTGCTACCCCACACAGCCAGCACTGTCGGTGCTCCCCCCCATACAGCCAGCACTGTCAGTGCTCCCCCACACAGCCAGCACTGTTAGTGCTCCCACCACACAGCCAGCACTGTCAGTCCTCCCCCCACACTGCCAGCACTGGCAGTGCTCCCCCACACAGCCAGCGATGTCAGTGCTCCCCCACACAGCAAGCACTGTCAGTGCTCCCCCACACAGCCAGCACTGGCAGTGCCCTCCCACAGAGCTAGCAGTGTCAGTGCTCCCACCACACAACCAGCATTGTCAGTGCTCCCACCACACAGCCAGCACTGTCAGTGCTCCCAACACAGCCAGCACTGTCAGTGCTGCCCTCACACAGCCAGCACTGTCAGTGCTCCCCCCACACAGCCCGCACTGCCAGTGCTCCCACCACACAGCTAGCACTGTCAGTGCTCCCCCCCACACAGCCAGCACTGTCAGTGCTCCCACCACAAAGCCAGCACTGTCAGTGCTCCCACCACACAGCCAGCGCTGTCAGTGCACCCCCACACAGCCAGCACTGTCAGTGCTCCCTCCACACAGCAAGCACTGTCAGTGCTCCCCCACACAGCCAGCACTTTCAGTGCTCCCCCCACACAGCCAGCACTGTCAGTGCTCCCACACACAGCCAGCACTGTCAGTGCTCCCCCACACAGCCCGCACTGTCAGTGCTCCCACCACACAGCCAGCACTGTCAGTGCTCCCCACACAGCCCGCACTGTCAGTGCTCCCACCACACAGCCAGCACTGTCAGTGCTCCCCCACACAGCCAGCACTGTCAGTGCTCCCCCCACACAGCCAGCACTCTCAGTGCTCCCCCCACACAGCCAGCAATGTCAGTGCTCCCACCACACAGCCAGCACAGTCAGCGCTCCCCCATACAGCCAGCACTGTCAGTGCTCCCCCCACACAGGCAGCACTGTCAGTGCTCCCCCCACACAGCCAGGACTGTCAGTGCTCCCCACACAGGCAGCACTGTCAGTGCTCCCCCTACACAGCCAGCACCGTCAGTGCACTTCCACCCCCCCCCCCCCCACAGCCAGCACTGTCAGTGCTCCCCCCACACAGCCAGCACTGTCAGTGCTCCCACCACACAGCCAGCACTGTCAGTGCTCCCACCACACAGCCAGCACTGTCAGTGCTCCCCACACAGCCAGCACTGTCAGTGCTCCCCCCACACAGCCAGCACTGTCAGTGCTCCCCCCACACAGCCAGCACTGTCAGTGCCCCCCCACACAGCCAGCATTGTCAGTGCTCCCCACACAGCCAGCACTGTCAGTGCTCCCCCACACAGCCAGCACTGCCAGTGCACTTCACCCCCCCTCAGCCAGCACTGTCAGTGCTCCCCCCACACAGCCAGCACTGTCAGTGCTCCCACCACACAGCCAGCACTGTCAGTGCTCCCCCCACACAGCCAGCACTGTCAGTGCTCCCCCACACAGCCAGCACTGCCAGTGCTCCCCCCACACAGCCAGAACTGTCAGTGCTCCCCCACACAGCAAGCACTGTCAGTGCTCCCCCACACAGCCAGCACTCTCAGTGATCCCCCCACACAGCCAGCACTGTCAGTGCTCCCCCCACACAGCCAGCATTGCCAGTGTTCCCCCACTCAGCCAGCACTGTCAGTGCTCCACCCACACAGGCAGAACTGTCAGTGCTCCCCACACACTGCCAGCACTCTCAGTGCCCCCCCCCCCACAGAGCCAGCACTGTCAGTGCTCCCACTACACAGCCAGCACTGTCAGTGCTCCCCCACACAGCCAGGACTGTCAGTGCTCTCACCACTCAGCGAGCACTGTCAGTGCTCCCACCACACAGCCAGCACTGTCAGTGCTCCCCCACACAGCCAGCACTGTCAGTGCCCCCACCCCACACAGCCAGCACTGTCAGTGCTCCCCCACAGCCAGCATTGTCAGTGCTCCCACCACACAGCCAGCACTGCCAGTTCTCCACCCACAGCCAGCAGTGAGAGTGCTCCCCCCACACAGCCAGCACTGTCAGTGCTCCCCCACACAGCCAGCTTCGTCAGTGCTCCCCCCACACAACCAGCACTGTCAGTGCGCCCACCACGCAGCCAGCACTGTCAGTGCTCCCACCACACAGCCAGCACTGTCAGTGCTCCCACCACGCAGCCGGCACTGTCAGTGCTCCCACCACACAGCCAGCACTGTCAGTACTCCCACCACACAGCCAGCACTGTCAGTGCTACCCGACACAGCCAGCACTGTCGGTGCTCCCCCCCATACAGCCAGCACTGTCAGTGCTCCCCCACACAGCCAGCACTGTTAGTGCTCCCACCACACAGCCAGCACTGTCAGTCCTCCCCCCACACTGCCAGCACTGGCAGTGCTCCCCCACACAGCCAGCGATGTCAGTGCTCCCCACACAGCAAGCACTGTCAGTGCTCCCCCACACAGCCAGCACTGGCAGTGCCCTCCCACAGAGCTAGCAGTGTCAGTGCTCCCACCACACAACCAGCATTGTCAGTGCTCCCACCATACAGCCAGCACTGTCAGTGCTCCCAACACAGCCAGCACTGTCAGTGCTGCCCTCACACAGCCAGCACTGTCAGTGCTCCCCCCACACAGCCCGCACTGCCAGTGCTCCCACCACACAGCCAGCACTGTCAGTGCTCCCCCCCACACAGCCAGCACTGTCAGTGCTCCCACCACAAAGCCAGCACTGTCAGTGCTCCCACCACACAGCCAGCGCTGTCAGTGCTCCCCCCACACAGCCCGCACTGCCAGTGCTCCCACCACACAGCCAGCACTGTCAGTGCTCCCCCCCACACAGCCAGCACTGTCAGTGCACCCCCACACAGCCAGCACTGTCAGTGCTCCCTCCACACAGCAAGCACTGTCAGTGCTCCTCCACACAGCCAGCACTTTCAGTGCTCCCCCCACACAGCCAGCACTGTCAGTGCTCCCACACACAGCCAGCACTGTCAGTGCTCCCCCACACAGCCCGCACTGTCAGTGCTCCCACCACACAGCCAGCACTGTCAGTGCTCCCCCACACAGCCAGCACTGTCAGTGCTCCCCCCACACAGCCAGCACTCTCAGTGCTCCCCCCACACAGCCAGCAATGTCAGTGCTCCCACCACACAGCCAGCACAGTCAGCGCTCCCCCATACAGCCAGCACTGTCAGTGCTCCCCACACTGCCAGCACTGTCAGTGCTCCCCCCACACAGGCAGCACTGTCAGTGCTCCCACCACACAGCCAGCACTGTCAGTGCTCCCACCACACAGCCAGCACTGTCAGTGCTCCCCCACACAGCCAGCACTGTCAGTGCTCCCCCACACAGGCAGCACTGTCAGTGCTCCCCACACAGGCAGCACTGTCAGTGCTCCCCCTACACAGCCAGCACCGTCAGTGCACTTCCACCCCCACCCCCCCACAGCCAGCACTGTCAGTGCTCCCCCCACACAGCCAGCACTGTCAGTGCTCCCACCACACAGCCAGCACTGTCAGTGCTCCCACCACACAGCCAGCACTGTCAGTGCTCCCCCACACAGCCAGCACTGTCAGTGCTCCCCCCACACAGCCAGCACTGTCAGTGCTCCCCCCACACAGCCAGCACTGTCAGTTTCCCCCCACACAGCCAGCATTGTCAGTGCTCCCCACACAGCCAGCACTGTCAGTGCTCCCCCACACAGCCAGCACTGCCAGTGCACTTCACCCCCCCTCAGCCAGCACTGTCAGTGCTCCCCCCACACAGCCAGCACTGTCAGTGCTCCCACCACACAGCCAGCACTGTCAGTGCTCCCCCCACACAGCCAGCACTGTCAGTGCTCCCCCACACAGCCAGCACTGCCAGTGCTCCCCCCACACAGCCAGAACTGTCAGTGCTCCCCCAGACAGCAAGCACTGTCAGTGCTCCCCCACACAGCCAGCACTCTCAGTGATCCCCCCCACACAGCCAGCCCTGTCAGTGCTCCCCCCACAGCCAGCACTGTCAGTGCTCCCCCACACAGCCAGCATTGCCAGTGTTCCCCCACACAGCCAGCACTGTCAGTGCTCCACCCACACAGGCAGAACTGTCAGTGCTCCCCACACACAGCCAGCACTCTCAGTGCCCCCCCCCCCCCCACAGAGCCAGCACTGTCAGTGCTCCCACTACACAGCCAGCACTGTCAGTGCTCCCCCACACAGCCAGGACTGTCAGTGCTCTCACCACTCAGCGAGCACTGTCAGTGCTCCCACCACACAGCCAGCACTGTCTGTGCTCCCCCACACAGCCAGCACTGTCAGTGCCCCCACCCCACACAGCCAGCACTGTCAGTGCTCCCCCACAGCCAGCATTGTCAGTGCTCCCACCACACAGCCAGCACTGACAGTTCTCCACCCACAGCCAGCAGTGAGAGTGCTCCCCCCACACAGCCAGCACTGTCAGTGCTCCCCCACACAGCCAGCACTGTCAGTGCTCCCACCACACAACCAGCACTGTCAGTGCTCCCACCACGCAGCCAGCACTGTCAGTGCTCCCACCACACAGCCAGCACTGTCAGTGCTCCCACCACGCAGCCGGCACTGTCAGTGCTCCCACCACACAGCCAGCACTGTCAGTACTCCCACCACACTGCCAGCACTGTCAGTGCTACCCGACACAGCCAGCACTGTCGGTGCTCCCCCCCATACAGCCAGCACTGTCAGTGCTCCCCCACACAGCCAGCACTGTTAGTGCTCCCACCACACAGCCAGCACTGTCAGTCCTCCCCCCACACTGCCAGCACTGGCAGTGCTCCCCCACACAGCCAGCGATGTCAGTGCTCCCCCACACAGCAAGCACTGTCAGTGCTCCCCCACACAGCCAGCACTGGCAGTGCCCTCCCACAGAGCTAGCAGTGTCAGTGCTCCCACCACACAACCAGCACTGTCAGTGCTCCCACCACACAGGTAGATTGGGGGAGACTGTTGGCAGGCAAAGGGACGGCTGGTAAATGGGAGGCTTTTAAAAATGTGTTAACCAGGGTGCAGGGTAAGCACATTCCCTTTAGAGTGAAGGGCAAGGCTGGTAGAAGTAGGGAACCCTGGATGACTCGAGATATTGAGACTCTGGTCAAAAAGAAGAAGGAGGCATATGACGTACATAAGCAACTGGGATCAAGTGGATCCCTTGAAGTGTATAGAGATTGTCGAAATAGAGTTAAGAGGGAAATCAGGAGGGCAAAAAGGGGACATGAAATTGCTTTGGCAAATAATGCAAGGGAGATTCTACAAATACATAAAGGGGAAAAGAGTAACTAGGGACAGAGTAGGGCCTCTTAAGGATCAACAAGGGCATCTATGTGCAGAGCCACAAGAGTTGGGTGAGATCCTGAATGAATATTTCTCATCGGTATTCACGGTGGAGAAAGGCATGGATGTTAGGAAACTAGGGGAAATAAATAGTAATGTCTTGAGAAGTGTGCATATTACAGAGGAGGAGGTGCTGGAAGTCTCAAAGCGCATTAAGGTAGATAAACCCCCGGGACCTGATGAAATGTATCCCAGGGTGTTGTGGGAGGCTAGGGAGGAAATTGCGGGTCCCCTAACAGAGATATTTGAATCATCGGCAGCCACAGGTGAGGTGCCTGAAGATTGGAGAGTGGGGAATGTTCTGCCCTTGTTTAAGAAGGGCAGCAGGGAAAAGCCTGGGAACTACAGACCGGTGAGCTAACGTCTGTAGTAGGTAAGTTGCTAGAAGGTATTCTGAGAGACAGGATCTACCAGCATTTAGAGAGGCAAGGACTGATTCGGGGCAGTCAGCATAGCTTTGTGCGTGGAAAATCATGTCTCACAAATTTGATTGAGTTTTTTGAGGGGGTGACCAAGAAGGTAGATGAGGGCAGTGCAGTAGACGTTGTCTACATGGATTTTAGCAAAGCCTGTGACAAGGTACCGCATGGTAGGTTGTTGCAGAAGGTTAAAGCTCACGGGATCCAGGGTGAGGTTGCCAATTGGATTCAAAATTGTCTGGACGAGAGAAGGCAGAGGGTGGTTGTAGAGGGTTGTTTTTCAAACTGGAGGCCTGTGACCAGTGGTGTGCTTCAGGGATCGGTGCTGGGTCCACTGTTATTTGTGATTTATATTAATGATTTGGATGAGAATTTAGGCGGCATGGTTAGTAAGTTTGCAGATGACACCAAGATTGGTGGCACAGTGGATAGTGAAGAAGGTTATCTAGGATTGCAACGGGATCTTGATCAATTAGGCCAGTGGGCCGGCGAATGGCAGATGGAGTTTAATTTAGATAAATGTGAGGTGATGCATTTTGGCAGATCGAATCAGGCCAGGACCTACTCAGTTAATGGTATGGCGTTGGGGAGAGTTATAGAACAAAGAGATCTAGGAGTACAGGTTCATAGCTCCTTGAAGGTGGAGTCGCAGGTGGACAGGGTGGTGAAGAAGGCATTCGGCATGCTTGGTTTCATTGGTCAGAACATTGAATACAGGAGTTGGGACGTCTTGTTGAAGTTGTACAAGACACTGGTACGGCCACACTTGGAATACTGTGTGCAGTTCTGGTCACCCTATTATAGGAAGGATATTATTAAACTGGAAAGAGTGCAGAAAGGATTTACTAGGATGTTGCCGGGACTTGATGGTTTGAGTTATAAGGAGTAGGTGTACGAGGCAAGTTTTTTACGCAGAGGGTAGTGGGTGCCTGGAACTCGCTACCGGAGGAGGTAGTGGAAGCAGGGACGATAGGGACATTTAAGGGGCATCTTGACCAATATATGAATAGGATGGGAATAGAAGGATACGGACCCAGGAAGTGTAGAAGATTGTAGTTTAGTCGGGCAGCATGGTCGGCATGGGCTTGGAGGGCCGAAGGGCCTGTTCCTGTGCTGTACATTTCTTTGTTCTTTGTTCTTTTTGAGAGGCTGGATAGACTGGGACTCTTTTCCTTGGAGCGTAGGAGGCTTAGGGGTGATCTTATAGAGGTCTATAAAATAATGACGGGCAGAGATAAGGTAGATAGTCAACATCTTTTCCCAAAGGTAGGGGAGTCTAAAACTAGAGGGCATAGGTTTAAGGTGAGAGGGGAGAGATTCAGAAGGGCCCAGAGGGGCAATTTCTTCACTTAGAGGGTAGTGAGTGTCTGGAATGGGCTGCCAGAGGTAGTAGTAGAGGAGGGTACAATTGTGTCTTTTAAAAAACATTTAGATAGTTACATGGGTAAGATGGGTATAGAGGGTTATGGGCCAAGTGCGGGCAACTGGAACTAGCTTAATGGTAAAAACTGGGCGGCATGGACTGGTTGGGCCGAAGGGCCTGTTTCCATGCTGTAAACTTCTATGATTCTATGATTCTATGCACAATGTCAATTATTATTCTGAAGCATTTTGATTAAATCAGCCCTGAGACTGAATTCCAGTGTTTCAGAGTAAAGCTTCATCTACACTGCCCATCAAACACTCACAACACAAATACTGTCTGGGATTAAATACAGAGTCAAAATCCCTCTGTCCTGTCCAAGAAATTTTTCATTGCAGATAGTTACTTTTATTTTTTGGAAAAGCAGAACTTAAATTGCACCGAATCCCAGGGTGGACTCTTGTTTATTTCAGCCCTTCACATTTAAACGTGAAGTTTAAGCTCCGATTACAGGTGTCTGCTTGTCTCTGTCTGTATATTCAATGTTCCTGTAGCTTATTCACTTGTCTGAAGTATTTGAATAATAGGCCTTGGTTAATCAATCCTTTCTCACAGCACATGGAAGTTGTGAATCTTCAAGGCTCTCAGTCTAATGTAGTTAAAAAACAACTGCTTCCTTTGATCCTCAAACCATTTCCCAACCCTAAATAGATCTCACACATTTCCACAATGCAGGAATATCTCCATCAAAACTTCTAATCAGTTCCCCATACACTTGTTAAACTTGCCTGTGTGAAGTAAATTCCACTGACAGATTCCGAAAGCTGCACAGAGCAATGACTGGTTATTTTAAACTTTGAAACGGAACTATTTTAACTTGTGCATCAGTCCCATTAAACAGAAATGTTGTCCCTGTGGGCTGACAGTCTCTCAGCAAGTTTGAAACATTGAGGGACCCCGTGTCCTGCATTTGACAACATTTGTGGCACTTCCACAATCTACGATACATTGCTGTCTGTATTGTGTGAATCCAGCTGTGAAATATCTGTCCAGTTTAAACTTCCACTGTTTCCTACTTCTCATCATTGATAAAGATCACGGTTTGATCACCCCTCTGTCTGAGGTGGGACTGTGACCATCCAGGGCTGCAGGCCCGGCCTCCTGTCCTCCCACTCCTCTGCCTGAGGTGGGACTGGGACCATCCAGGGCTGCAGGCCCGGCCTCCTGTCCTCCCACCCCTCTGCCTGAGGTGGGAGTGGGAGCATCGAGGGCTGCAGGCCCGGCCTCCTGTCCTCCCACCCCTCTGCCTGAGGTGGGACTGGGACCATCCAGGGCAGCAGGCCCGGCCTCCTGTCCTCCCACCCCTCTGCCTGAGGTGGGACTGGGACCATCCAGGGCAGCAGGCCCGGCCTCCTGTCCTCCCACC